>NW_020799662.1:0-25696 GCF_003590095.1 Trichoplusia ni
AGAGATTAAATCGAGGACACCGGTACTTCAAATTATAAAAAAGGGCCGTCCCGTCGAAAACAGGGCGCTTAGTCAATTAATATCAATGGCTAAGAAGACGTCTATGACTGACTTGGTCAGTTCAATGTCCATAGTTCAGGAAAAACTGTCCTTTAATAAATTTTATAAAAGAAAAAGAATCTACAACCTTCCGATCTATTCTCATCACGAATAAGTAAGAAAGGTCATAATAATATTGAAAGTCACGCTTGTATTTGCCTAGGTTAATACCCACATGTGCCCGAGGTCAGTAAACCATCAAGTGAATGGTCATCACCAGTAGAGAGCAGAGTTAGAATTACCCAAAGCATTAACAGTATCCTTAACAAAAAAACCCGGTCATGTTACTTTTGTGATGAGTGTTTGTTCATAACTTGGATGGAGACGTCGTTGAAATGTATATCTGACCCTGTTGAGAATACAGACTTCATTTTGATGGTCCTGAAATTATACTTGAGAACAAAAGCGGAAAAATGATGTACGGTGTCTCTAAACTGTATCCTGAAAAATTTTACGAATTAAAATGAGAAATATTTTTCCCATTCTATGGATGAACACGATGATCGTCAGTACTGACCCCATTCACGTCCAAGTTTAGAAGTTATAACAAACCAAATAAATCCATCACCTGCGGCAAACATGTTAGATCTATTCTAGTCACATCTGGCACCTTGCAGCCGAACTGGAGCGCTATTCGTGTTTAGATAAACAATCGCAGGGTCGAGGGGCAATACCTAATGCATATTCTGGCAAAACCCAGCCAACCAGTGGAAAACCCACTTCATTATCTATAAACAATATGAAACGTAATCAAACAAACTTCGGTAATAAGCGGAGGTTAAACACAACAATGTTAACCGATAGCGTGCAAGGTAGAATATGTTTTCAGTCTTAGCGTGATTGTACTTGTAATGTGAGAGCTAAATCGGTACCCTATTATCTTAAGGCAGCGTTGCCGGTTTGTCCTGTCCGTCATTAATAGCCGAATTTGAAAAAGATTATTGGATTAAATATGTCCTAGTTGCCATAGCAACAAGTAAATATGATCACGAGATGTGTTTCCTATCGCAAGGAAGAAGCAAAAATTTTTTTTTCTAATAGACAGGTCCGCTGTACTCCTCGGTCGCTAACGGGATCCGGACGAAACCTAATGTATTCCACATTAGGTTTGTCACCATAGTAAAGTTTTCGAAACTACCCAAATTTGACCATATAGCTGCTGCCAATTACAGTATTAAAAGGTACGAAACGCTTTAAATCACCATTTGTAAAGTATTTTTTCCTTATACTATGAATAAGCTTTTTTCATGTGCGACTATCAAAACTTTTCATACTCATATCTGTTTACGTCCCTCAATTAATTCAGTCCGCTCCACATTCAAATGTTTGAAAAGACGGGGAAAATACGCACTGGAAACAGCATGCAAATCTGCATTATGTATTTCGAATGTTTTCCCCATTCGTATTTTGAACGCAGACCAAAGTGGCGTTTGAGTGACGTCTGCGAATACAAAACTGCGTATTTTTTTGAAAAATGACTGTGTTTTGTCGAGATACGCATTTTATTTTCTTAAATCCATTTGTTGATTCCCAGCATTGCCAAAGCTTTTCCTCGGTAAGTGGGCGGATTTTGGAAAATTTCGTTTTATTTGGAACATAATAAACAAATATTTTTTATACCATCGAAACATTTATTAATCATCATACTTTTCGGTGGGAAACTGTAAAAATCAGTGAATGGAATCTTTAAACTGTAAAATGGGTCTCAAAAGAAATAGAATCCATGTCCGTTATTGACAACGAACTAATTGGTTTGATAAAAAAGCCGTGACGTGTGCGGTCAATAGCTTCCATCGGATATTCTAATTGACGGCCGATCAGCTGATTACATGAGTCCACAGTGATCACCTAGTGCGACGCTGTTTGGGTTTTCCCGTCAATGACAAGCATGTATTGTTGTTATTAAGATAATCGCGCGATAATTTAAAATCTACAGGCTGTTGTTGTGCACACCTACTTTGCGACGTGTACATACAATGCGTAAGATATTGTTTGATAAATAATTATTTTGCCAGTTGCCAGGTTTGACCAAAATTCAGTTTTTTCTGCTTCCGCATTACTGGGTAATAATTTATCTAACGACTGTCAAAGATCAAAGTATGAGACTTTCAGTAACTGTTTTATTATATTCAGTGTCTAAATGACGAGCAAATTGTTCGTGAAAATTTGGCTTGTATTTGGACCGAGAAAGAGGAAAGTGAGTTTTATTTTTTTGATTCTGAAACATGAATATTTCTTTATAACGAACTAAACCATTATATTGATTTTTTGTTTGTTTATCTAAAATTACTTTACATCGTTTTTTTAAATTTTATTTATAACTAATTATAGTCTGTTGTTCATACATAGTAGTGTGTTATCTTTGTTGATTTTGGCAGTTAAGTATATAAACTGATTCATATCTTGGTAACTGATAAACAATTTAGTTCAAAGGAAATCCCCTCACATAGGTAATGTGTGCTTTCGTGCGTAAGTTACTTATCTTTAGGCTTATTACCTTTACCGTCAAAACAGATTAAAATAATATATTATTTGGTTACTTACCTTTCCTACTTAAATGTGATTCTTTCTATTTTGAAATGAAAAACCTTCATTGCGTTTTTATTCATTGTTCTCTTTTTAAAACGAATCCTGCTTTACGGAATATATACCCTTGCCGCGGGCAGTTTCACAGACATTCAAGTCACATGTACAAGACACACTTATACCACACTAAGATCTGCGACACAACAATAGAAACTAAAAACTTGTGGAAACATGCAACTCTCAATTTCAGTCTCAATCAACTAGTTTGTTCTATGCATGCATAGTATGCCTAGCTATAACAAATAAACAAATGTTGCATCATCATAAAGTGACGAATATAAACGCGCTCTCGCAAAACTGTTAAATAACAAACAGACAAACGGATACATTTTATCTTGAAACTGCTTTCTAAACAGAAACAAATCAATCATGCCACATGATTGGGAAAATACTGCAATCATTGTAATTATAAGAGGTCCATTGTATAAGTATATTGTATCGATGTGATCATTAGCATTTTAGTATGACAGATCATAAAAAATCATATTTTGTCTTTATTCTAGTATATTTAACTTCATGAAAATGTTAATTCATTACTACGAGCGATTTGGTTGAACTCGTAATTGCTCCTTTGACTGGTTAGGACATCTCATGCAGTGAATATTTAGTTATGTATGGGCAATACTTTGCTCAATGTGAATTGCTAGGGTCAGCATGTACCTACCAAGTGGGTACAGTTCCTAGTAGTTGTTTATTCGTTAGTCGAGAGTAAACTTAGAAACAATATGAAATGGCGCAGTGCACAGTGGCGCGTTCGAGTGTAATTCCGCATCCTGACAAATATGTGTTTGTTACACGAAATGTTTACGACTTGGCACGGAACAGGGAAATCCATGTCGTACTCGTGTGACTCTATGAGAGTCCAGCGCTTTGTTATTGCTGTTGTTTTCCCTCCTATCTGAAAATACCCGGCGCCATAAAGGTCAAACAAATGACGATAGTACCTACATCGTTTTGTTGCGAAAAATATTTTCATCAAACCTTGATCACATTTCAACAATTCCTCGAACGTTTTCCCTGTAGCGCTCTGGTTACGGAAAACCCGGTCAGCTGAGCATCCTGCTCGCTGCGCTTCACGGAGACGATACCTAGAACTGAATAAAGTTTAGAACTCATATTGTTCTGAGTTTTGGGCACAAACCACACTAAGTACTCATTACTCAGGTGGTGTCATGTTTTGTGCTCATTTTAATAATATCCTGTTAGTCTTACATTTGTAGAGCTGTCGGCGTTTTGAGGTGTACACACAATAACAGTTCGGTATTTTTTGCAGCAACTATCAAGCAGTTTAATGACATGGCACAAAACAGATCTTGTGATTATAGAGGATGCCATAAATTGTATGAGGAAAATATCTGTTTTAACTTGTATCTTTTTTACGGGATGGAGGCCAAAAGGTCAAGTGGATCAGCTCTATGAGAGTGGAAACCCCTCTCCATAGAGATCTCTACACCAGCTGATAAGAACATAGGCAAATTGCCCAAAGTTCAGCAGAATTGAAGTATCAAAGAATGTTGTTTAAAGTAAGTTCTGATTATATTATCATTATTCGGTATAAGTCATTGACAAAAAAAAAATGCATTATCAATAAAGATAGTATTATTTACAAAACAAAATTGAATACAGTGTGATGCAGTCCTTCGTATTTTACACGATATTATCTTGGCATCGCTTGCGTTTACATCACAGGCGATATTTCCAAATTTCCAAGGGAGTTAGTGTCAGTTAGCTGTTCAATATAAACATATATTGCGAAATATTTAGCATGATCGTGAGGCATACTAAGGCATCATAAAGCAAAGCGGTGCCATTAACCATGGCACCAGCTAAGCGATTTACGAGCGACACGCTTGTAAGGACCTATAAAGTTTTATGGAAGCCCATTGTTCACATTTCGTCCAACATGGAGCTCAATCCATTGAATGCAGCGGCCCCGGGCGCTCTGCACGAGAATCAATTCTGGATCGCAGAATGGAGGCACAGGGGACGGCGAGCAGCTACGGAAATACTTTCTACTTTTGAGTTTGTACGTTTCGGAGATTTCCTAACGTCTGTTAGGTTCCGTTTGCTTTGCATGGATTGGATACGTATTGTTTGGGGGAGACATTTCGTTTCGAATAGGATAGTTGAATCTACCAAACTTTTTTTAACTTTACTGATCATATCAGGCATATTATGGTGCTCCTTGAAAACGGAACATTCTATCACACGTGTTTCCTACCACTATTTTCATGACAGTTACAAGGTTTTTGTTGCAGTCCGCACGTCGATAGGTAATACAATTGTTTAATGTTTTTTCCTTATTCATTGTTTGTAAACTGATAGTAAAACGTAGTAACTCGTGTTCGCCGTTCTCTCGGGAGGTAATTGAGTCATGTTCGGCTAAATTGCTTGGAAATTCAACGTGCTTTTCAAATTGTATACACATTTTCCTGTGACCCTTTTTTGAAAAGATGTTGTATTTCGTGTTTAGCATGGCGAAATAACAATAAGAACAAAGTGTTAGAAGTTAATGTAAGTACTCTATATTTAATGCTAGACAGTTTCTTGTTCCTATAAACGTGTTGTTTATATCTAAGTTGATTGGTATAAAAGCAAATACAAAATATAAGTCAGCTAAAAAACCAAATAAAAACTATTTTCTAAAATAGTTGTAACAGTGATTTGACTACCTCTGAACTCTACATTTCACGTGTAGCGTATGTCACATGGTGCGCTGAAACAAATGCGAGGCAGTTCAAACAGTTTGAACATATTAATGTGGGCTAATTGCAGGCGTCAACATTAGGGCTATTTGTCCGTGGACAGCACGCGGGTACACGGGCAGGTGAGTGCATGTTTACCGGGACGTAAATCTGTGACACGCGAGCGTCATGCCGGCGTGCCACCTGATATAGATACATGTTCATTAAGTAATTCATAAATTATTGATACAAGTTACTATACTGTTTTGAAAGGTGTTTTTTTGTTTTTAAACTCTCATTCAGGGTTATTGAATGGGGTTGTGCTTTTATCTTTTTTTTGTTTACTTTTCGCACTTTTTATTGATCTATTAATTGTTTGAAGTGAGTAATATATCTGTTGCTACAGATGTGATTAGGGTTATCTTATTTGATTTCGTTGTTTTTATTATAGGCTTTTGTACCCAAAGAGTAAAACTCAGACCTCAATGAGGTACAACTGGCTGTCTGTCTGTTACCAGGTTGTTGATTCTACATTTGTTGTGTGACAAACCAGCCTCAATTTGGGTCCGATTCGCACTTGACCGGCTTCATTTACTATTTTGCCTGTACACGAGTTAACAATTCTTGTAAAAGTTTCAAATAATATGAAATTAGGTTCATCATTCTAATAATGTTTTCATGAAAGTTGTTATTTTAAGATATAACTTCTTGCACTTTACATAAAGCTTTCAAGCTCTTTAGAAGGTATGTCTTTATTACCTAGTGTTCAAGTATCTAAGTGTATGTACTTAATACTATGTAGCGTATTCTTTCACATAAATGGCGGGCTTTAACCACAAGCTAATTATTTTATACACATTTATGATGTTGTTTTAACATACATAAGTATCGGTAAAACCCTCCACGTTTTTACTTTTAATATAATGATTAGATTGTTCAACCTTATTGATTTAGCAGATATATTTAATGTGACTATGTACATATTTTAGAGTAACGAACTATTCAGGATGTAGCAATCTTAGTTCTGGTTAACAATTCTGTTGATCATTATTTTCTGTTCAACTATTTGTGGCTTGTTAAAAGCAATGTGTTGCTCAATCACTCTTCTATCCGTACGTGTTGGGCAGAAGTCAAGGTCTCGAAGTCTACTTAGTAAGCTATTAAATGATCAAAAGGAGCAATGTCATCTTTATTTATAAAACAATATTCATTATAATATTTAGTGGACACGCACTCCGCGGCGACAGTCCAGTAAAGCGCTGGTTTACATCCACTAAAGTTATTATTGAACGGAAAAAACTGTCGGTCGTTGGCAAGCAAGTAGTATTACAGAGAAACCGCTGAGTCACGCAGTCATCTCCGCGTTGGAAGCGAGCCAAAGTAAAAAGCCAGCGTCAGGAGAATTATGATGAAACAGCTTCCTTACTTAGCTACTGTTTGACTATCAAGCAGCGTTGATAAATGGGGGGATGTGTCCAGTCGATGGGTGGCCGCATTTGTCAAGCGGCCGCGAGGGCGGCCCGCAACGAATAAACTTGTATGGAACGAAGAATTGATGTGCTGCGTAACGCTGATCTATATCACGTTGTACTAGCTCCATACTTGTTCGTAATGTCTTGTCATTTACTTTGGAAGAAGTTCTATACACAATGAAAGCTTACAATTGGAGAAGGGTCCTAGGCTGTAGCTAACGATGAGAAACCTGTCTCCGTAATCTATGTTTTGTTAAAAAATACCTTCCATGTCTTTGGTCTTTTCATAATGTAAATTTCGACAGAAATTTTATAGTACTAGACCACCAGGAAGATGAATCGAAACTTTAATTGCTCAATTAACAATTGGCCATTGTAAACGGACTTTTTGTAGAAAACAATTGTCTTTCTTATTGCTTTAACAAAATCAACATTCTCTCTTTCCTAATAAATGGAGCATTACAAAGAAACTGCTACGTCATGCTGCTAAACGAACTCTTAATTTTAATTGTAATTTTGTTGTACAATATTGTTTTCAACCACTAACCAGTATATTACATACATCAGTTAAAATATTAAACAGCTTCATTGTTTGGAATCAAATAACGTAAGTTTATTAGGTATTAAATTATATCATATGGAATTCACGAAGGTTCCCATTAAATAGTTCCTAACTAATTCACAACGAGCGCGTATTGTGTGCAGTAATAACTGTTTGTTTCGGGTAAATCCGGCTGCGCTAAATTGCTTTGGTACTTTGATCGATTCGAACAATCAGTGAGTTATGTTTTAAACGGCAACCCCGATCATGATCTCAAAGTCCGGAACCTACTCACATCAATGTTTAAATTAATTCTTGTTCTTAACTGTTTTATATGTACTTGTGTAGGAATCTATTAACCACGTGTGATAAAGGCTAGCGCGGTTTCTTACTTTTGAACTAGAAGACATAGGTGAATTATTGTTTTTTCCATTTCAATTAAGTCGCCTATTTAGTATTTTCCCACTTGAACAGGTAGTTATAAAGATAATTATTTTGTGTTATTGCGCGATGATGGCATGGATGATGAAATAAAACACCAAGTTTGTACTTGTTCGAGTTCAGCACGAAGCTTGTGACTAATGTTCAGAATTAATTTTATGGTGTAATAAAGCTTTTGTGCACTTATAATAAAATGTGACAATAGAAACTGGAATGGGGGTAACGTTGGCTTAAAAATGACTTTAAGGGAATCCCATTGATACAAACACGAAAAGAAATAACAGTACCTAATATATAATTTTGCGCTTTAATGACTCAACTGTCGAAAGGGAAGTAGTTAGGGAATTAGTTATTGAAACCAGCCCTTACCTATAAGTATCAAGTTATGGCTGCAGAATGCAATGTTTCTTTCTTCCGCTAGGTACATAAAAATGTACAATATAGATTTTGTATATTTTATTATTTAGCGAAATTTTGGATTGAAATTGGAATTGCTAAAAGTAGGTTCAAGTGGGTTTCATAGAATAAAAGGCCTTGATGAGGATGACCCCAACTGAGACAGCAAGACGAAATGGATGCGTATCATTACAGATGGATGGAAGAAGCAAAACACTGGACAGAGTAGAACTATCGAAGGGAGGCCGGAAAACAGATAAACAACAAAAAACACAAAAGAAGATACAGACATAAGAGACAAGCAGTGTAATCGAATCACCTTGTCAGGAGACAAGCCTGACTTCATAGGTTTAAACTTCATTCATTTTGGCCAAAAACAATTGCTCATAAAAAGTTAATCCCGCAATAGACTTGCGGTTAGTGCTTCGCGGGGAAAGTTGCGGCGTGCGGTATTCTGTGGTATTTTTATATCATCACCGCGGGTTTCCCGAAGAGTTCGCTGGCATTCATATATTTTAGGAAAAGGGTAATAATGATGCCATAATGTTTATATCTGTATTTTCCAGTTTAATCCATCGTCCAACATATAAATAAAATTACGTTCAGGAAAATGTGAATTACCTTTTTATTCAATTTTATTTTCGAAACAGAAACGTTTATGTCATTTGTAATTAAAGGATTGTTGAATTTTTCTTGGAATTGAAACCACAATACACATACAATTCTATGAAGTATCCATTCTACGTGAAATATGGTCATAATTATTTATAACGGTTAGCGAAAATACTGGACAAAGTTTGTTAAATATAGTTATGGCTAAACCTGCAGGTGCAAAATGTATTGCACTTACCTAAGTTAACCTTTCACGTTTCAATAAAAGAATGTAATTCAAAACGTATGAAATAAATCTTTGTGGAGATATTCAATAGTGAATATTGTGGTATATTATAGCTTTGTGCAAATATAAACAAAAAATAGAACATTTGAACTATTAGCTATTACTACTACTGCTGTTCAAATATTTTTATTCAGTCATGAATGTTCATTTATATTTTGCTAAAAACGTGTGCTTTAAGAAATGTAAAGAGAAATAATTCGAGACTTGTGCACCATTGTCACATAATGAGGCCTTCCCCTCACTTAACTTACATTTCACGTATTAAATCCTTCCGTAAGTTTCTTTTACCTACTTCATTTGTGGTTTTAATAAAATATTGTCGAAAGAGGGAGCGATCTGGTCATGTCGCGCGAATGAAGCCTGATGGTCAAATAGTTACCCATTGGACGCCAGAGGAAGTTAAATACGCGTGGCCAAAAATCGCATTTGCCCAGCAGTGGGGTCTAAAACAGGCTACATAAAAAAAAATGAGCATGGGTTTTGTCGGTTGGGGAAAATATTGTTATTACATATACATGAACACCTCTCATATTAAGGAATAATCATTAATGCGGACCGCGACCGAATATCGAGACTTAAAAAATATAGTAAATATTTACAAAGACTCTGCTCATTTATTCACAAACTATATACATATATGTAAATCACACCAATACTAGACGCCTGTTTAGTTGAAGTGGGTTTTACTTATATCCTTATAACATACCATACTTCCTCAGCTACTACTCGGTCAAATAGTTCCCATTTCCAAGCCCTCGAGAAACAGTGGACTTTTTCATCGATCACAATAACTCCTATAAATCCTAGTAAACTTGAGAAACTAGGTTAACAACAAAGACAGCGCAACTTGGACTCGGAAATTAAGTTCATCCATTATTTGTAGACGTTGAATGATTGTTAATCTCTTGTTCTCGCACTAATTGAACTGGAATCAGCTTACTAGCGTTTAAATAAGATTATTTTTACACTTGTTTGGCTTTTTAATTCCTAATGTTTACAGAAATACATGCAAGCTTAATTTTTTGATGGAGAGATGACACCCGCATTACGAAATTTAATCACAAACTGGGCTTCACAAAGTCCCATGCACAGAGACATCAGGACACCCAGACAAGCATGAATGAATGACACAAATGCTTGTCCTACGCGGGGATCGAACCCGCGACGCGTGGCGCTCAGTGGGTTTCTCGTGATGGCCTCAACCACTCTGCTATCCGTGCATGTAGAGCTTGAGCTAGAACTACAGGATACCTAAAAATACTTTTATCCATTCGTTAGATACAACAGTTACTTTTGTCTCAAGTCCAAACTGCTATCCTTCCCCTCACTACCCAGAAAAACCTGGAGGTAGTTACCTGCCCACCCGTAAAGAACGCGAAGGTCCTGCGGTTTACCTCTTACATAACTATGGAATTTCGTGTCAATACTCCGGGATTCCCAAAGTTCAACACGATAAGGAAAATGTGATACTGATTGTAATACATACGTTATTAGATCGATATTACTATTTACGTATACCTAGCACAATGTAAACTGTACCAAAAAACACTGGCTTGTCATGTGATAGGTACTGAGAGTTACGAGTTCTGCTCATCGTGTGGTTGATGATCTTACCTTCTATCAGAGTTTTAAACCGATTGTATCGTGCGTATGTACCTAGGGTTGCCAACTATACTGTTTTAAACAGTATTATACTGTTTTTCACTAAATTATACTTTTTACTGTTTTACAAAAAAAAAGTATACAAAAATACTGTTTTCAGCATCGAAGCAGACGCTCAAAAATTTTTTTTGTCAGACAGAGGGCGCTCACTGCGCGCTCACTGCTGCAGCTAAAAACAAATCAAATCACACTAAGTTTCTGAACGAATCTGTCACTGTCAGTGTGCCTACTGTCACTGTCAGTGACAAATATTCAAGACTGTCAGTGTCATGTCATTCGTGTATGTTACAATTACTACTACGTTAAGTTCGTTATCAATATTTAACCGTTTTTTTGTGTGGAGTGAACCCTGTAGTGATAAGCTTAGTGTACAAAAGATGGAAAGTGATAGTGACACTACTCCTACAACGCCAAGAAAGAAAGCCAAACTATCGAAGGTAAAGCAAAAATATAAGCACGAATGGGAATGCCAATATGACTGGTTAACGAGTGATCCACTGTGCGAATATAATGCTAAATGCAAAATGTGTGCTTTAACATTTACAATTTCTCACGCAGGTGTTGGGCAGGTTCGGAACTTTCGTTTGCATCTTGCTTGATTTCCACTTATCAATTTTTGCTTAAATAATAAGATATTTTAGGTAACTATTTTACTATATTTCGTTTCCGTTTTTTTAGGTTAAACAACACTTGACCAGCAAAAACACCAAGCAAAAATGGAAATGAGAAAATCTAGTGGATTGTTACAAAAGTTTTTTCCTAAAACTTCTGCTTCTACATCAGGCTTGTCTTCTAATGAAGATACCAAGTTAGCAGCGGCTGAGTTAGCGATGACATACCATACTGTCAAGCATAATTTATCATACAATAGCCAGGACTGTAGTATCAAATTAAATAAGATTATCTATGTTGATTCCAAAACAGCCACTAACTTACGATTGGCTAGGACAAAAATGGAGGCATTAGTGACCGAAGTTCTTGGCCCACATTCCTTGCAGTCTGTTATTGATCAGTTAAATAAAGACAATGTATTTTACTGTCTGCAAACTGATGCCTCCAATAAAAAAAATATTAAATTGTTTCCTCTGGTAGTTCAATATTTTACCCCTAAAAGTGGAATACAACAAAAATTAATTGATTTTTATGAAAATCCAGATGAATCTGCCAATGGTATGTTTTCAGCAATTAAAAACTCCTTAGAGTCTTTGGAACTTCCTTTCAGTCAAATATCTGGTTTTAGCGCTGACAATACTAATGCAAATTTTGGACATAATCATTCATTATATACAAACATTTTAGAGGTTATTCCAGATTTAATAAAAGGAAATTGTCATGCCCATATTGTACACAATTCAGTGAAACATGCTATGAATTGTTTAAATTATGACATTGAGAACATTATATTAAAAATCTATAGCCATTTTTCTGTGTCAGCATGCAGAAGAGAAGAATTAAAAAGATTTGTAGCACTTGCTGAAGGAGAGTTTCATGAAATAAAACGACACATAGGAACTCGTTGGCTGTCACTTTTACCAGCGATTGATACAATTTTGCTTAATTGGATACCAATTTGTAATTACTTTGTTGATTTGGATGTTGACTGTCCAATGGTTATTCAAAATTTATTAATGTTAGATGATAATGTTAAAAATAAAGTTATTTATAGTTACCTTCTGTATGCTAGTCATATATTAAATGTTTTCAATAAAACAATTAAGAAATTAGAAGGAAATGATGTAACAATTTTAGATGTTTATAACACTATGACTGGTTTAAAGACTGAGCTAATTCAAAGAAAAAATGATAATTATTTTGGCCATGAAACAAAAAAAGTTTTAAATACCATTAGAGAGTCTTCCCAAGAAGTTTTTAATAGAACTATTAATAACTTTATACTTTTTATTGAAAAGGCTAATTTGTATTTAGAGAAATGGTTCGATTTCAGTCAGACTAATTGGCTTTCTTTAATTAGCTGTTTGTCATTGAAGTCTGCAGTGACATTTGATCATTTTGAGAAAATTATAGATAATCTAAATTTATATAGACTCAATATTGGTATGGATGATTTATATTCAGAATTAACAAATTTTAAAGTAATTTATGAGAAAATATCAGAAGACAAAAATTTTACTGAAATGAGTACTGGCCAAAAATGGAGCCATTTATTAGTTAACACTGCAGAAGAATTTAAAAACATTACAAAAATAGTCTCATATCTACTTTCTGTTCCCGCCACCTCAGCATTTACTGAAAGAGTTTTTTCAGTAATGAATGCTAAGTGGCGGGATGATAGAAACAGAGCATCCATCAAATTAATAAAAAACGAGCTCCTCATTTATTTTAACTTTGATATAAATTGTGATGAGGCATATGAAATTTTTAAAAAAGATTGTGAATTAATACGTTGTGCGAGAAGCTCAAAAAAATATGTATTTAAAGCAATAAATAAATAAAATACTGTTCGTTTTTCTAAAATACTGTTTGATAATCTTCATAGACCTGAATATACTTTTTTTCTTGTAAAAAAAGTTGGCAACCCTATATGTACCTACGTATCTGCTGAAGACAAATTATAAAGACTTTTAGGAACATCTGCATGATGAATTGCTATGCATCACAATGCGGGAGTCGTTGCACCATGTTTCAGGTTTATACAGTAAGAGTTATTCTAATCGAGGAGGTGGGTGTGCATAAGAATTCCTAAAATAAAAAAGTATAGTGCCTGCGTAAATATAGTCAGGCGGAGTTGGGAAGTACCTTGGTACTTTCGATCTTTGGATTACTGAGTCTGTTGTTAACTTTAGGTGAAAAGAATATCCTGTTGAGAATTCATGTCGGCCGGCAGTGACTCGACGGTGTGTATTTTAATATAATATTTCTCTTGTGACCATATTATGATATAATATTTCTTACTTTAAGCACAAAGGAACTGAAATTAAAGGTTATGATTCATGTGGCTAGGTTGAAAGTTATCATTGTTAATATTCCAGTATTTGTCATAAAGTACCGGTAAATACAAAAAAAGAAATTCTGATATAGGCTGCTACTTGTGACGTTTCCTGCCCTTATCCGTAATTACAAAGCGTTAATGTAATAAATTAATAATTATCTCATTAGTTGATAATGAGCTTCCGACGGGCTTTATCTACTGCGCTACTGTAGTTCCATGAAAACCAGCTGTAGGCTTCTACATTAATTGGACGGGAAAATTACACATTGGAATTTATCATGACAAAATGTTAGAGTTTTGGGTAATCACTGATATAGCGTTCTATACATGAGGTGCAGATTTAAGGAGGAAAAGTATCAATTTGACTTTTGACGACTGCGGTTTACCATTAGGCTTTGACTAGTCAAAGGTCTTGAGTTCGATCCCGAAGTACACACGGACTTTTGGAATGACGTGTGCCTTTAGAAATCAATATAATATATCAGCTTTCTTGTTCCGGGAGGCAAGTAAAAATGAGATTGCTCATAGCCAAGATAGGCATAGGACATCTGTGTTGGCGCGCTGTCCACTATAAAACCATGTCTCAGGGAGTTGGTTGTTGTGTTACCACACTACCCGGCGTGGCTGATATCTCCGAGGATATTTTTTCTGTTATTCTGTATCTAAATTAAAAAATATTTCATTTTTATCAATATAAATATTATACTGAAGCAGTTTTGGGGTCAAATGATTCATGACTTCCAGGAACAAGTCCGGGTAAACATCGTTTTTTTATCTTCCATATGATTCATTAAACCTTTTGTAGAAATAGTTTTCAATGTACACGAACGAAATAACTCGTGGCGCCTATGATAATTGTTCCTAACTTATCGAACTTCCGCAGTTAAATTAGTTGATACATAACATTTTGTAGCGGTAACTGTTATATGGAGATATATTTAAAAATTAGGAAGAAAAAAATTTACAGACTAGGGCATAGCCTAGCTACGTTGGGGTAGTCTCCCTGACGAATGGTCGTGAACATCACATCACCGCACTCATGACCACATTAGTCTACTAGAGAATCAGAGCCTAGACCTCACGCATCATTACATTTGATATCGTTATTCCCAAAATGAACCTGACGTTTGAGCTAAAATACGTATAAACGTGGTTTTGCGGAATTCTGTCAAAAACATTTGTAACATGGCGGCGCCCCGGGTGCGCGGAGCTCGCTAACTTTAACTAGCTGATGTTCTGTAACAGCGTATTCGTTAAAAACTTCGTTTAGCTGTTTGATGGAGCCAATTTCATGCGTATAACTCTATCTGGCGCGAACGGGTGAAAAAATCGGTTACGTTTTAACGAGGCGAGGTCCGAAGCAGTTTGTCAACGTCACCACACATCACCGAGGTTGTTGCCTACTTTATTTTATACACAAATACTGTATTCCAAATATTCTAGCGAACAAATCGTAAACATGCGTAACAGTGTGCTGTAAAAACTGACGTTACGGACCCGCCAACGATCTGTAAATGTTTTAAAGGGGCGACATTTTTATTGCAAAGAGTAATAATTGTGATTGTAAAAATGTTTACTGCGCTGATGTAGAGATGAATGTAAAACGTAATGTATTGTTATATTGTCAAGTAGAGCACGTTTACTTTGTAAGTTTCACTGCGAGACGTGATGCGATCAACAGAAAACTTTGAACGACGCGCCGCGCTCTCATCAACTATTGTATAGTTTGAAACTGAAGTACAAGTTCTTGAGCAGTAGTTATTAAAACTTGAGTTTTTGGGTCACATGTGCACGTAAAGAACAAACAAAAAATATATTAAGTAATAAAAAAAATAATAAGCGACTTTTTTTCTTTAAAGCCCTCCCGAATTTAGGAATTTAGGTAATACTTGTGTCGCAGGGGGTTTCACAAACATTCAATTCACATGTACAAATATACAAAGACGAAAAATGATCGTTAATGCAAAGGGTGCACACATTTTCCGCATCAACTTAAAAACTATCAATGTTACATAAATATTATTGTAACAAACAACTGTACTAATTAACATAATTAGTGTACACGTGCCACATGTAGATACTTAGTTAGGTTAGATGTACCTACCTACCTAAAGTAATACAATAGATTTGAAAAAAAGGAATTAATTAATTAAATTATTATACTTATTTTTATATTAATATAGCCCATTAGCGGATAAAAGTAGGCCACTAACTACTTTTAAGGTAATGTCACGGGCCGCTACAGCTACAGTTCTAAAATAAACCTGTCAAACCCCGTAACGTTATTTCCCGCAGTCAAAAATTCACAAATGATTTACTTCCTCAAGTTTTTCCTTACATTGAAAGTCCGGAGTGGTGCGGACCACAAAATCGTTTTACAAATGATTGATACGAGCAGGGAAATGCGTCTAACCGAGTCGCGTTTGACCGATGTTCGTCGATTTTGTATCGAGTGAACATTCACCCGCGGTAACCGATATACCGGCGATGATGGATCGCCCTCCTTTAATAGTAATGGACTCGTGAACGTCCCCCGACGCTATCATAAGATATATCTCGCCGCTAACGATTTAGGGATCGGACCTATATTTAAATTGAGTTACTAGCACTGGATCGGAATGTGTAAGTTTAGTAACTCGGGTCGCCAATCAATCGTCTGTGAATTCTAAAATTGATATCGTCAAACAGCAATTTGACCAATTTCCTCAAATAATTTAGGTCACTTAGCAACTATTTCTAATTGCTACTCGATTATTTGGAGTAAGTCGGATACAGATCATGTGTGTCGAGTCGCTTATCAACATGTGTGTTATCAAGTTCTGGCATGATTCAGATGTAGCCGTACGTCGGTACTAAGTAGATTGAGTTAGGATTGGAATCTGATATTGAACGGATAATTAGTTCTATTGTTATATTAATTCCGTAGATTACATCGGCCGGTGTTTGTCTATGCAGACGGATATTGATTAAGACATTGTCATCTAACCTAACTAATAAGATCACACTATTAAATTCTTTCTTTTATTATATGAATCAGCTTCCTTCTAAGTTTTGTAGATACCCATCTCGCCAAGAAACGTGTTAATTTTACCGTTCAGCTTAATCGTGTCTCTTAGTCCTTACAACCCATATTTAGTAGATTCATAGAGCAAATACAATTCTCCTTTGTCTAGTGAGTAGTAGGACAAAATAGGATGAGATGGAAAAGATAATATACTTTAATTGTATTAAGATCAATAAACTTCAAGCCACGTCGCTCACCTGGGCGACCTGCCTACGAATGTTATATATTTGATATACGGATCATAACGGATAAATATATGTATTTATCATCACACTCAAAGCATTACTTTATGTAATGAAAGCAAAGTGAACGTCTGTGAATAAACTTTTTTGTGAAAACGTTTTTAAAGGAGATCTTACTCTTTGTATTTTATTTTAAGTAAGTAAATCTTTATTGCATACCATAATGTTACATAGGTGGTAAATTATAACTAGGTTCACAGCTCATTATGGACCCTGTCGGGCACAGCAAAAGTAGGAGAGAGGAGGATAATGCTATTTATTAAGTAAATTTATGACATATGTATTATGATATATTTTAATGTTGTGAATTGCGTATTTGTATATAATTTCCTTTAATTAATGGTTATATTAGTTTTTCGAGCCGATAGCGGTGTGAACTCGGATGCCTGTGAAACTTTGTCCTTAGTAATGATAAACTAGTAAAGTCTACTGAGCTTGTGTGTGAGAGCTTTGGCACAAGTTTATTGTAAGAGATATCTATTAGAAAATATTATAACCATGTTTATAAGTTACCGTGATTATTATTATTCTGTTAGTGTCGTACATCGATATTTTATTATTGTGTTGGCAAAATTCTTGGATAATACGATCAATGTCAAATTTAATCCAATTTTTCAGTGAAAGAACAGGTCCCCAACCTATTCCTCAAGTCATAAAGAAACATGAAAACATTTTTGTCTCGTACCAACTTTGAAGGCTGTATATTTGTAACATTGCCTGTAGCTATTTCCTCAATATTCCTTAACTATTGAATACTGTTTGATTTTCGTAAAAATATTGCCGTCCATAATGATCTGTGGTTCGAGTTATCTATTTTTATTCATACAGCTTGTTTTGTAATCTGACAGTGGACGGAACGAAACATATTGCTCGCCGTTTTGTTGCAGGCGCTTTGTATTTGTTATTTGATATTTTTATTTGTACCAGTGCAGAGTAGATATTATTATAGCTTCGAATTCTTGATTTAATATTTTGTGCATATTTATATTTCTGTGAGACATGCTTGGAGTATTATTTATGTGTTCATATTAAAGTTGAAATAAATTCATGTACTTATAATAGGTAACTACTTCTTAAGTTTTAATATTATTTAAATATATAAACGTAACACCCTTACACCTATTAGTGTAGGTATCTCCTAAGTAATATCAAGTTAAACTACAACAAAACACGTGTAACTACTTATTCCAGTAGCTAACACAACAAATTATCTAGAAATTGGCTCAGCGAGACTATCTAAACATAAACGAAGTAAGTAACACAAGTAGTACAACATACCCATGAAACAGCTTACAGGCATGATCAACAATTCAGAGCGAAACATTTTGTGTAATGTTATGTTTTTGTTAAGGTCGGCTGGAGGCATGGGGCGGACAGCGGGAGTCGACACGCGTACCAGTCCACACAGCCGAGAGCCGGCGTAAAAGGCTACACTGGCTAGGGGACATTTTTTTACCACACGATGTCAAGTCCAGTCGCACAGGCACGGACTTAGACAGATTTTTTTACATCTACATGCAATTTAAATTTGACTCGCGATGATAGAGATGAAGAAACTTTATTTACGATGATTGCTATATGCGTAAGATGACTTGAATCAGTAAAATAACAGTTCGGCCATATTTAGCCATAAGGTTTGCAAAGGTATTAGTAAACACTCAAATGTAGGACGTCGCGTCTGTTAACATTATGTAAGTATTTCATTTAGAGCGTTATTGAAGTTCTTTTTCAATTTCACTGGCCTGTTGGTCTAGTGGTTAGTGACCCTGACTGCTATATCGGAGGTCGTGGGTTCGATTCCCACCCAGAACAAATGTTTGTGTGATGAGCACGATCATTTGTTCTGTGTCTGGGTGTAATTTATCTATATTATGTATGTATTTAGAAATATATAAGTAAGTTTATCAGTTGTCTGGTTACCATAACACAAGCTCTGCTTAGCTTGGGATCAGATAACCGTGTGTGAGTTGTCCCAAGATTTATATTATATATTATATTATATTTTTCAACATTAAGTGAACCTGAAAAATATTCGTGAGCAAAATCTTCTAAGATAATATTGCGAATGTTGGGTTTTGATCCTGTTTATAATGTTTCACGGCAAATGTAAGGGCTAATATGAATTTAGGTGAGGTTCTTAGTTGTAAAGAGAAAATAAATCTAGTTCATCGATTATTTTGGAAACACGCCAAAGCAAGATTACTCTATAGATTTCTAAAAATGGGCCAACAATAAATAGCAACAAAATACTACACTAAAGATACCCTACATAGTAGTTTAGGTTAGTACAAAGTTTTCTTTAGCTTATCAGTGCCAACATATTCATACCTAACGGATGGATACCTATTCTTCGTATCATATGCAATTTTGACTACAATCAGCTCTTATTTCATTTGTCTCCAACTATTGTATTTTCCACATTCCGGTTCTGCGCTTGACTTGAAACCCGGAACAGTATAACACCGTTATCATTATCCGTTGAAGTTCCTCAGCGGGAATATGGCAGTTACGTGTCTGTACAAGACATAATGCGCTATTCCCTTAGGCCATTAATACGATGGCTAAAACAAACGAAGTCGTTTCTCCCTCTGTGACGGTATCAGTTACCACTTAGGCCCGCTGTATATATGTACTCGTTGTACATACACTTATTGTAGGTGAACACGACACAGTTTTTATTAACTTTTGTGTTAAACAATAGGACGAACATTGCTTTAGGGCTACTCAAACAATGGAATGAAATTTGATCTCCTCAAAATATGACATACGGCGTTAATTTAAAACAAAAAAAATATGTGTGTATCTATGTGGAGGTTCGACCGATAGGATAACTTCATCAAAATAAAAATAAAAAAATCAAATATGCCGTTTTCGTTAGGCCGACTAGTTTTGGATCCAAACCCGGGTTGACGAATTTTGACTTTCAACTTGGACAGCTAATGATCATCTATAGTTCGAAAGCTCAATACTTTAATTGCATTCTACATGTACCTAATCTTAGGTGGTAAAACTTATAATTAAAAAGTAGTGAGTCGAATAATATCGAAAAATTCCTGAGAGTTAATCGTGATGCTCAACAATTACGGATCCATTTTACAGTTAATATAACAATTTATCCAAAATGCTTATCTTACGGAACAACATTTGACACACTTCAGTCACTTTAATCAAGTTGCATTGATTGGTTGTCACGGTGTCGGCTCGTCTTTCCACCGGAATACTATTCCATTGGCTGTCAGTTCAGTGTATCCGTGTCGGTGTGTTTGCACGCACTCCTGCATCGTTGGAGCCGACCGCTCTTCACTCAAATTAAGATCGTGTACATGTTCCGGAAACCGCTTGCAATCTGACTACAGTTGTCAATTAAGTTACAGGTCGTTATTCACAGAGTTTCACCAGGTGGTCGATGACAGACTCAATATATTCTGTAAAAAGTATAAAAGTTAAACAATTATATTTCATTAAAGTTATTCTCATACATAATAAAAAAATGACACTCGAAAATAGTCGAATCATACTTAATAGTAACTTTCGTAAGGATGGTTGATGCTTAAATGCAGTTAGACTTGCCAAGGCGCCCAGGCGTTATCTTAAGCTAAAGAACTCCGATATTTCAGCAACTAGTCAAGGGCTCCCGACAAAATAGTCCATACAAACTTGTCTCACATTCGAATAGCATTAAGTCCGTCCCTGGCACATAAGCGGTCTCTCAATCGTCCGTTATGATCCCACTTCACACAGCGCCACCATCATATTTCATGTAGTTAGTTTCCCTTCACCTCCCGATACACGGCGCCTCATGTTTTATACGAGCCCACTGTTCCAGGACTAACGTGGATAGATAGCTCATTGTTTTACTTTTACCGTTGTTTTACCATTTCTCTTTTCTGCCATGTCATTGTATGAAAAGAGGTTTGCTGTAAGGGTGGTCCGCTCGTCTCTGCAACAATTTTTGTTAACAATCTAATTTGAACAATGGGTTTTTGTGGTAGAATGCGGAAACACTGTAGTAATATAAGGTAGTGAGGAGTTGTTAACAACTTTTGATATACGTTTGTAACATTTTGCAGTTAGGAACAAATGAGTCTGAAAAGAAATATCCTATTACATATTCACAGGGGGTTTCACAAACATACAAATCAGGTGCACAACAAAACCCAGCCTCAGAACAGGCATTCGTGGATTACAGAAATGCTTGTCCTACGCGAACATCGAACCCGCGACACGACGCGAACAAAAGGTTTACCGTGGTGACGACAACCACTCGGCTATCCGTGCGTTATTGATGAGTGTGTTTTCATCCCATCTACTTCTCCTTTAAATTAATTCTACGTGAGAATCTGTGGTCTTCTTCACTGTTATCACATCAACGAACCCATTAATAAGCAGCAAATAAAACTCCAACCAAACAACCTGAAGAAATCTCCCCAAATGTATAAAATAAAACATTTTCTCAGCAGAAGTGAGTTTAGATTCCCGTCTCGTTTGCAGTTTATATAGAACGAAATATATACTTTACAACTTTGCTCTCACAAAATAAATTGTGGGTTCAGAGAACTAAATTGTTGTTGGTATTTTAAAATACAGCCAATAAAGGTTTCATTGAGAATTAAGATGCTGTAAAAAATAACAGAGCTTATTTTAGTTCATATTAAAGTTGGGGTGATTTGTGAGATTGGTCAATATGTATGTAGGTTGTACTTTGTATTGATGTCAATATAAAGTTGTGATTAATTTATTACAAAGGAAAGAAAAACGAAAATAACATTCTATGAAAAGAGAATTCATAACGCACATATTCGTATAATCCAATAAACAGATCTAAAATTATGTAGTAAAACTATCTATGAAACAGTCGTAACATTTTAGTCTAAAGCTTTATTGAGATAGCGCGCGGTGCCCGCTGCCCGACACGTGAGTGTTCGCGGTCCCGACTTTGCTAGTGTTTTGTTTGTGAAACATCCTACATCGTAAAGTGAATTTATTTTCATTCATACTCTTATATCTGTCCACAATTTTATTTAAAGCATTTTATTCGGTGCCTGGAGCTTGAAGTCTTTGTTTACATTTGTCCTATTAAATATTTTGCAAGTAGAACTACCTAAGTGCGTTTTTAGAGTAATTTTGAAATGATCAGTTTTTACATTCTGGTGATGATGTGAAGTGGTGAATACCTTACCGGAGGTACCAGTATCAACCCACATCCCATATCAGTTCATCCACAGCACAGACTAATCGCAATCAATCTTACCAGCGGGCTATCCATTACAAAGTGTTTGAAGTTTTGAAATCAATAAACAAAAAAAAAAAACCATTCTTATTACTAGCGTTTGCTGAAACTTCATTCATATACCCGAGTGACGCACTCTGGCGGTCGAAACGGAAATACATTTCGTTCAAATATGATGTTTGTATTACAAAATGGAAAAAACATGTTCAATTCAAAACAAACTTGTTTCAATCGAACGTAGTTTCATTCCAGTTTTGAATACACAGAAATCAGAAACGTTTACGAAACTTTTCAAAGAGTTTTGGAAATGCAGAACTTTACCGGTTCGTATCTTGTTATGTCGGTCGATAGGTGAGTGCGTTATCGTGAAATGGAGAAATTGTAATGAACTCTCACTTACTTACTTGCCTAGTCTCTGGTTGATTACTATCTGTGTAGTTAATACAGAGAACGAGGATATATACATATATACGACCAGATTTAGATCTAGGGAAATGCAACATCTTGTTTTGATAGGAATACTATTCACCTTAAGTAAAAAATCATACCTTAGACAGGATTCGCAGGTTCTACCCCCTCACTGAGATTTATATAATTTTTTATTGTAATATTTGTGTTTATTTTGGATATTCTTTTTATCTGTTTCATTTTCGCATTTCGTTAATAGACAATTTTACTCGAAAGCATTTTTACCATACACACACGTTTTTATTAACAAACATCGGCGACAATGAAATTGGTTTACAACCAGTTCTTAGCGCGACGAGGAGATAACGTAAAATCTTCCTACAAAATGACTTTGTCTTAACGTCAAAATAAAATAGCTATTTACGTTTGACGTAAAATAAAAAACGATAAATTTGGAGTTTTACGAGTCCTGCGCCGAAACGATAACTAAAAAAAGTTGTAAAGATCCTTCTAATGACACAATAAATACACCCTGATATTGTTCCTTTAGGCAAAATAGGTGAATGACCTATCGCTGAGTAAACCTCTTTGGTATGACCTAACTCACCAACTCTAGAGTTAGACCACTGAGTTAGGATTTATATTATTATGTATTCATGTTTAAGTTCGTTGGTTGTTTGTGTTACTTCAGTAACATTCACTGAACATCGGGTCTTTGTTTTATGAATACCCCTTCATAATATGAGATTAGAAGACACGGAGAAAAGCGCCGTCCCTGTTGCACAAGAACCCCTGAATACTTTTCGATAGAATGAAAGACCCTGCACTTGTATTTTCGCATACACTAGCACTAGCTTTATGTTTGACGATTACCATTTAGTATGCTTATATATCTAGGTTTTAGTCTAAAAGTGTGAAATAATTACAACGAAATTACATTTTAAAAAACATTGTAGTGTAAAGCAACTCTTTTCTGAAGAATATCCCAAGGGTTTAACATTACTAATTACACTAAAAGATCTTCATTTGGAAGCGGCCGCTCGTTAACTCAAACTAGCACTTCATTGAATTCATCCGAACAACTAGCTCCATTTGCAAATTGCGCTACAAAATTTGAATAGCCGAGAGGAGAGTGAAGTTTTTTTTAAATACCGAGTGTAACGTCTGAAGTAGTTAGGTCTTTAAAGTTTAACATGAAAAAAGTTTGATTAGTCCGTTTGGGGCGCGGGTCAGGCCTGGAGGCGGTCCATTTAACAGAGTGGCCGCATTTATTGGCGGCGCACGTCTCAAGGCGACGGCACAAGCGATACCCAGACAGCGAATTAATGATAAGTGATAATTTACTCCGAGGTGTTGTTAGGTGCAGTGTTGCCGGATTCAACTAAATACCTACCCTATATTACACAGCGTGAAAGATTATCTGAATTTATTTGGTAATGACAAGGAGAGAGCCGTAAAACAAATCATCGCTATTGGGAATAAGTAATTGAAACCATTTATTTTTCTATTCGTAGTAATGATATATTTTTCTCTCATTTCAGGCAACTTTTAAACTCGTTACAGATTTTTTTTGTAAGTAAGTTTTATGCCTTGAAGTACCTACTCCTACGTATCGCTTCTGGTCACAAAGATGATGCATCGAAACTTTCTTGCTACCGCTTATGACTTGAGGTAGAAGTCACCGCTAACGCGCAGGCGGCATACAAATTCATCAGCGAGCTATGTTTGTTACTAACTTTGTTCTCTTGATGGCTATAAATTGCAAGAGCAACGCTTTCGCTGGACCAATCGATCTGATTGACCGCCCCTTTGACGGATGGCGGAGCGCGGAGGGCGCCGGGTTCGAGAGGGCACGCGTCTCTAAGAAATTTATTACACTATTCTGTACTCATTTATTTATGAAAAAAGTAAAAGTTTATTCACAATAATTAGCAAATAGTATTCGATACTGCTGTAAGTCAAATTGTAATTGATGGTAATTTTAGTATTCATCATCATAATCTCACCCTGTAGCTGTCCACTGCTGGACATATTCCTCTCCATACGTTCTCCACTTCGACCGACTCATTGCCACCTGCATCCAACGAGGCCCATTTTAGCTTTATTGCTGTTTAATTTAGACATTGTTTCCAATAGTTAACAGACACATACGTAGGCATTTCAGTTCCTGGAATCCTGAAGCTGCCCTGCACATAGCAATACCGCATTCAATATCATTGTTTGACTAATCCAATCCTATCCCATCACCCGACTGTACGAAACAATGCGTATACACCAGTACAAAAATATCAGTTAAATTTGAATTGAACTTCAAATGACTAATTACATTTCGGTCTATGTTATTGCACTCCAATTAATCACTATTTAGACGCAGACTGCAAATCTAGATGTTTGACAAATTGTGTTTCTGTCTCCGTTTGACTTTGCTTGATGATTGGTTAAGTTTTTATCATCGTTCCATTGAGTGACATTATGATTGATTGCGCGTTCAATATCTGTCGTGGAATAATAGAGAAATGTATTAGAAATGCCACCAATGGTATAATGGAAGGCTCTTAAAGTAAATTGAAAAATAAACTCATAGGTTATAAAAATAATGTAGTCATACTCGTAATTTCAATTCATGTAATGTTAAAGACAGCATCAAATAACCCCAAAGTGCAGTCAACTGTTTCGTTCATCCAAAATTAAATTAATGGTCGTCGAACATTGCCGATCGGAGCCGATCAGAGCCGAGCGCAGCCGAAAGGGGAGCCTCACGATATTACCGCAAATGGAATACCAAAGATTCAATAGGTGGAATTTTGAACTATTCATCTACGTCAGTTGAAATGGATTTTGCAGTAGTTGTAGGGTACGTACCTACTTCGACATCATGGCTATTAAACTTTGGCTTAGACACAGATTACGGGAATGGTAAAGCTAAATTTCGATTTATTAAAGTATCTGCTTATTTAAATATTAGTCTTTTAGTTTAATCTAGGTAAGTTGTAATATTTAGTTTTTTTTGGCCTAGGTCCAAA
>NW_020799663.1:0-19841 GCF_003590095.1 Trichoplusia ni
TACATAACTTATCTTATAATTATTTTGTAAGTTAAAAATTTAATTTTAATAATACTAAATTTGATACGTCTCTAAGCACTGAAAAACGAAACAATGAACTGAATGATAACACTTTAATTAAATGATAGACTAACAAAAACAAACATAGTTATCTTCGCGTCATTTACTACTAAAAATAGAAAATTACATAATTTCTTCTCGTCTCCATGTTTTATAGTGATTTAGGATAAACAGATAAATGAAAATTGTGAAAATCGTTAATGATTGTCAATCTAAAAGATGTTTTAACAGCCCCTTTGAACGAAAAAGTTTTTTTTTAATCCATACGGAAGCGCTTTGCTGTCTTGAAAAAAGCAATTTTTACTTAAACAATAGAAATTAATGTAATTAGTATAAAAATATAATAGTTACAGAAAGAGGGTACAAATACAAGGTACTCGGTGGTAAATATGTCCTGTAGACATTACGTATAAATAATTAACGCAAAAAATAATGAATCAAAACAACTTGAATGATTAAATAAATTTATATAGCTTAAACTATTTAAGAAGGATTTTCACTTGTTGAACTGTTAGGTTGCAAATTGTTGTGCAATCATCATATAATATTAGAAATGCGAAAGTGAGCGTGTGTATGTGTGTTAGTTACCACTTCATGTCCAAACGGCTGAACCGATTTCAATAAAATTTTGTATTGAGATACCTGGCACCTTGAATTAGCATATTCCTACTCTTTATGTATTTTTTTACAGCTATAACTAACATTTGGGCGGGAGAATCCGCGAGCAACAGCTAGCAAATTAATAAATAAACACAAGACAAAGTTGGTCTGTTTGTCTTCTTCTGCGTTAGAAAATACACCATAAAGTGTTTTAGAGATATAATATCTTTAACTAAAGTCATACACAAACTTGTCTTATCATATCGCTGCTAAATAAACAAATACCTAATAACTGTTTATAAAACATTATGGCACGTAAAACCCTTTTCACATACATAATAAGTATAGAACAAATATACTTCTTTCTGGTTGTCGACTGTATTTTGACTTTTGCTGAACTGATAGACAGAGTGGTATAAGTCATCATGCTAAAACAATATTGCACGACGTCGTGCCGGTTCCATCTCCGTGTAGGAGAAGCATTTGTGCAATCCACGAATGCTTGTCATGAGCCTGGGTAACTTTTTTATTTGGTTTTTGTAATTAGAATTAAAAAGTAGTACGGTAGAAATGATAACAGTAAATTCCATTTGTTCAGGCTTTTATTTTCATTTCCATAGTTTTCCAGCATATTTTTACTAAAATAGGTATTCTTTTATTATACAAACAATTAGCAAATTTTATATCAATTGAGAAAAAAACAAAAACTTCCAGTCAATTATTTAAAGAAGAGCATTCTTTAAATAATTGACTACATTGGCTATAGCCAAGAGTCAACAGAATATAACAAAATAATTTTACGATTGAAACTTACTTCCAATTGAAATTAACGTAAAATACCTACCAGTCACCATGAAAAAAAAATGGTACGAAATAACTACCAAAGAAATCTTAGTCTCTATCCTTCTAATTCTAAATCAAGGCGAGGACAGAAGCCATTAGAGAACGTCATATCAGGGTTGAAGCAGAGCGCGCACTGCTGGTTCCAGTACGTGCGCCCATCAGACCCGCAGACTGGTGAGAAGGATCCGGTGCAGGTGCTGCAGACGCTGAAGAAGTCGGTACCCTTGCCGTTCAGGGGCGCTGCTGTTGCCATGCTCACGAGGAACAGTACTGCTACTATGAATATACAGACCTTATTAAGTTCAAAGTTACTCAGATATCGTTATAAAAGTCTTGAAGTCATGCATTCTTGTGTGAAAAAACTTGAATGTAAGACAAAGAAATGTCTATGTGACGTGAAAAGATTGTCATTTTCATACATTGAGCTTTGCCACTGTTGCAAAAAGTTGCCGTTCGCAAGATGAGGTACGCATTTTCGGTGCCAAAACACAACGAGTGGTATTCATGTGAGTTGCTGAAATTAAGGCAAATTTACATTAATCCTCTTTTAAAATCACACTGCATTGCAAAAATTAATATTACTTAATTGATTAATTAATATTCCCGACTTTGGCAGGGATGAGGATATCTTTTTTGACGCTTTGTAAATAATGCATATTTTTCTTTTTATATTATATAGCTTTCAAAATGTAAATATTAGTTTAGTTTAGTTCCTAGATAATATTACTGACAAGTATTTATTTACCTATATGCATATATATATATATGCGCTATGAATAGAGTTAGCGAAAATATCATTCAGAATTATTGACTGCAAATACTCACAATACTTCATGATAATATTTGTGTTTTTAATAATGGCCTTCTAGTGTTATATTCTTTGTTCGTTCAATTTCTTATTTGTGAAGTATTGACGCACAGAATCAGAAATTTATTTAAATTGTAGTGGCACACAAACAGGTATATTGAAAACTGTTATGTTATTGACTATTTTACGCATTATGAACGTTTTCCTTTATTTATCTAGACTTAATTAAAAGTTTAGCTGCTAATTGTAATAAAATGATAATGCATTAAATGTTGTAAGGAAAATGTTGGTTTATGAACTAAATATAGATTTATCGGGGCGACAAACATTTTGCTATGTAGGTAACTAAAAAATAAAAAAGTCGTATCTCTTTTTAACGAATTAGTCAAACTGATGACGAATTTAATACTTATTTTTAATAAATTCGAAGAGAAATCCGGTGACCACAGTTTTGGGAGAGAGGTGTTATTCGCACTATAGATTGTAGAGCGCCAGAAGCTTGAAAGTCTGACAACCAGTCTAACCAAGGGGTATCGTGTTGCCCAGGTAACTGGTGAGGTCAGATAGGCAGTCCCTCATTGTAAAACACTGGTAATTTGCTGAATCCGGTTAGACTGGAAGCCGACCCCAACATAGATGGGAAGAGGCTAGGCTGATGATGATGAGATTGTAGAGCGCCATAGCCTCCTTTGATGGAATGGTCCTGATATAAACAGATGGGTTTAATTATTTAACTTGAAGTAAGTAGTATTTATTCAGTTAATCGTTTCCCCTGGGACACATCGAGCTTAAGTGCTTCTATGGTTTTGTTGGTTTCATGATAGGAAGGTGCTATTGGCTAGGCCCATAAAAATAATCTTAGAACTATTTGCTTTATTGCAAAACACATAAACCTTGTTACACGACAACAGAACAAACTCACATCGTTATTCGTTTAGAATAACATCGCTAAATAATTGTATTGAAGTATTTTCAAAACCTCGATAATCACGTTCCGTTTATCATAAATATGTTTATTAAATAAAAAAATAGAGCAAAGATATAAGATGAGCGATGAAACATTTAAAAGAATAAAACTGTTTTGAATTTGGAACCGAAATAGCTACTGCACGATTACAAAATGGCGGTGATTACTAAGTTGACAGTTGTGGCATTATTACTGTGTTTCCTGTGCCTATTCGGAGAGTCAATGGCTAAGGAAAATTTTTGGGGTAGAAAATCGGCGGGAATTTATCAGGGTCGTATTTTCAAGAGAGAGGCTGACCAAGAAGACTATGCTGACGACGGCTCCTTCGGCAGACCTGAGTTTAACAGGTTCGAAAGACCGCACAAAATTCATGTCGTGCCAGGATTCCTGCATTAACAACAAGGTATTTTTGCGAATAATTTAGGCTATCTATAGTGATGATAAGAATGTATAATATACGTAATAACCTACTTACTTTATATTTAATGTAACATTAAACCATGTGGAAAAAAGTTCTTAATTGTTTTTTTTATCCCTTAATTTTTGGGGCAGGTTTCGGAACTTTGAAAGTCCAATCGCTGTGTTTCGTTATTTATTGATGATTATATTGAAAGAAAATCCAATCAGTTTTATAAAGTTTATTTAAAAATTTAAAAAGTCAGCATACAATAAATCTATTTAAGTAACAGGATTATAATAATATGTTCATCAATAATGTTTAAGTATTACAGTTTATAGTAATAATACTTTAAAAACGAAGATGCGTCAAATCTTACATCTATATCTAAAAATATAAAAAGACATTTACCTCATTACTCATTGTAGAAAACAACAAAAAACTTAAATACTAAATTTTTTAATTCCTTTTTGGCAAAAATCATCGCAATCTAAAAATAACATAAAATAAACACTTGACATCTCACAGGGCAATTTCAATAAGAAAATATGTTATACTTACATAATAAATCTATGGTGAAATTTAAGCAGTATTAAATATTTAAATTGTCAAATAATTAAGTAATTAATTTAAGTCTTTGGAAAACCGATACCTTTCTTCAATTAAAATTATCAATAATATGTCAAACTGTAACTCTACAAATTCTCGTAACATGTTTTCAATGATCAACCTAAGTTTTAAAAGGCGGTTATTACAAAATTCAGCTGTGAACGAATATATTATAGTAACAAACACACAGACAATTAGTTTACTAATTTATAAGCACCTTTGATTCAGCGATACGACGACTTACAATTTATTCGGTTAGTACTTACAACGTTTTTGACATAACTTCCAATATGGCTGCCGTAAATGACCGAAATCTGTTTTGTTATAAAGAATCATAAGTACGGGATGGAAAACTCCAGTATTTTCGGTTATTGATTTGGAAAAATACGAATAGGGTAAATTTTAATCCAATTTCTATTCCAAAGTTAAACTGTAGCAGTTGTAAAAAAAGAGACTTAGCTCTATCCCGTGTAATGCGCTATCCCGCTTTATAACCACAGTCTTAATTCAAGACGAGGTGACAACCTGTGAAGGCCCATGGTTTCAGAAAGTAAGTAAACAGTAAGTTAGCTTCATCTCGCCAACATCTTATTACTAAGAAAGGCTTCACATTTTTGTGAATTCCTTACATTGTTTGACATAATTTTTGTCAGAATAAAGTTCATGACACGACAGATCTCTTCGATTCATTTACGACTATTAAACATTTTTTGAGTAATTAAATATTATTTTAAAACTATGGCACGTTACTTTAGGCATTTAAAACTTAATATCTAATGTTTTTGGCACATACAGAATTCACATTTTCTTTGGGATTACGTTTAAATTAGCTTAAAACTAAATTGGCACTGCCGTAAGCAGGTTAGCAATAATTAGGTAACAAAATGTCTGAATTTGGTACTTCATTTTTATGCTATTTAATATTTTTAATATTTATACTTGTAATAAAAAATAATATTTTAACGCCATAACGCTAAACATCAATTATTCGGTATTTAATATAAACCTTTCAGGGTTATAAAATCAAATTTATTTTCAAAAACTCAAAAGTTTTTTCGTTTCATTTTAAATTTCAATATATTCACTTAAATACCAATAAATCTAGGGTTAGTTAGTGACCATAGACCATAATATACATTGCAAAACATTGTTAAATTGACACAACTTTAGTAACAACAGATAAAACTTGGCATAATCTCATCATGGCGAATTATAGGTAATATATCTATAATAAGGCACATTTAACGTCTAAATATACATATAAGAATCCGTAAGTCACTGTAATGCCATTTGGAGAATCTATCTAGGTAGGTATATGTAGAGAATGTCACAGATTGCTTTAAAATGAGGGGAAAACGTATATTTCGTTTACGATTTAGTAAAGTATCAGCAAAACTTAACGCATTTTAAAATGAGTTTAAAAAAGGTAGTTATCCTACTATTATTGTTAATCCGAAGTTTGAATGGACTCTGTAACTCTATCATAAAAACGGATTTGGCCGTAATTTGGAACACAAACAGTTCCCTTTAATTTTATGTTCCCGTGGGATTATTTTTGATTTGTTGCGGACGGAGCCACCTGCAGCAGCTAGTCGCTATACACTGTCTAATGCGCTCTCTCGTTTTTTCAATTGCAACAACCTTACTTTAAAATGCTGTCTGTCAGTCAAAGAAATATTCATACTTTGAAATAACTGAATAAATAATCAACAAATCGGTTAATTCAGTCCGAAGTTCTGAGTTAAAAAGACTTCTCCTTTTTAGAGTCGGCTGAATTTGGCAATCTGTGACCTCCCTACAACTTATGTTATACTGTTATACAACGTTAGATAAAACATCTGAATAAAACTTCGAAATATACATTTCATAATCTTAACCCTTAAAATAATAATTTTAGAACTAAGAAAGTATATTTTTATAATAGAAAAATTAAGTAAACGTAGTTTAAGAAATGTAATTTGTTGGATTATGTTCAAATTATATTTATTTAACCACACCAATTTTAATTGGTACATACTCTAAGTAAAAATAAATGTAGAATTAAAATTACCAAGAAAATAGTGATGCTTTAGACTTCGGTTTTGAAGATCTGGACTACGTAACCCAGGAAGTCTTAAGATCACTTCCATTCTGATCACAAATCATTATGGTTTTTAGCTACCATTATCTCTTTGCCGGCGATGGTAGCGCTAGCAGCAAAACACTTCAAGAGCTGGCAAGTTTGTACGATAAAATTATAGTTCCGATTTCCACCACCAGCAAAAATAAATTTGTCTTGAATTGATTTTCATTACAGTCAATCATACAAAACAACACAACCAAATAAGCATTATTTAGCTCTAGATTTGTGATAGCTCTACTTTTATGTATGATACTTTAAATGTCGGGTTCAAAAGTATATCAACCTATATTATAAAATATTCGTTTTCAAAATTAATTTTCGTATAAATTGAGACTGAATCGTGCAGTATCTTCAGCACCATTACTTCCTAGATTCGCAGGTTAGCTGGTTAGTACTCGCGGCGGCAGTAGTAGCCGAGCGAGCGGCACTTCTGGCACAGGTGCTGGGGATGGATCTTGGACTGGTCGCTCACGTCCAGCCCGTCTGGCTTCTCCAGAGGCCTCTGGAAGTGTCAAACTGAGGAGTTAATATTGTAAATTTTACTCAGTTAGAGCTTGTAGTGGAGGGAGTAAATGAATCACGAACGACTATTCTTGTTGTTTTTAGAAATAAATTTGAATTTTACTGTTTTAACAAAATGTATATTATGTATGGTTTTTTTATTTTATTAATTTTTGTTTTGTTTTAATTGTTTTTTAATTTAAAGAACAGACACATACTATAAATAACATAAAAACCTAAAGAAAACTTTATCCAAAGAAGTTTCCACAAATTACAATATATTTGGAAAAGGAGAGCGTTAGGAGAGAAAGATTTTTGTCAGGTATCTACAATCATACAAAAATCCCTTTGACTGGCGAAGCTCCCCAATGCGCTTTTCATAAAAGGTCTACGGGATGAAATGTCCTTTTTTAATTGTAATTAGGTCTTCTGTAAGTACTAACGCACCTGCTTATGTGGGAACACGTTGATCCGGCATTTGATGCACTCCTGGCCGTTGTTCGCCCACGAGTTTGCCGCTCATCCACTTGCGCTTACACTTCGGACACTTGTACTCGCCGAAGCACCTCTTCTTGCCCTGGTACGGAGTCAAACCCTCGCCTTTTGGACGTGCCTGGAAGTCAGATTAGAACAAAACTATAATAAGTACTAAACTAAAATGCCAAACAAGGTGAATTGAGCAGTTTGACGAAATATCCTTAACGCAAAATTAGTTTTTCGTCTTTAAGGAGCATTTCCATCTTTAATTTCGCCGGATTTAGTTTATTATCATGACACAAATTATCAGCTTAATGGATGATGTAGACTTTATTTACAAAAATTTTAGAGATAAAAAAAACTTAAAGCCAACCAACGTATAAATCTGAAAGAATCGTTATGTAAGGTTTCAAGCGTAGGATTACAATAACTACATCTGTACATACGTACCTCATTATTACATAGTTCTTATATTTACAAACATATTCCAAACAGTTATCAGTTTCTGAGAATTGATACGTCTCGGACGTTTCCTGACACGGCGCGCTAGCTTTTTGTTGATATTGCATATATTGTACGGAGTACTTTAGTTTAAAATAACAAACGAAAAGCTCTAAGGATCACATGTCTTATCTGCTCCACAATTTCTTGGATGAATAGCAAAGAGCAATGCATCATCATCATCACTCCCCTGCCTTTATCGCGCAACATGTCTTCTTCTTCCATACCTTTCTATCGGCCGTCATCTCACAAGAAACACTCTTTGCAGCCATATCGTCTTTCACACAATCCATCCATAGTTTCTTCGATCGTCCTCTTCCCCTATATCCATCCACATCCATGCGCAACGCCTTCCTCACCACATGATTTTCATTCCTCCGCATGTCAAGCTCATACCATGACAGCCGGTCAGTATGAAGCCGGTTAAAAAAGCTATGCTAAACGCTTTAAAACAGCAATGGCAATAAAATTCCAATTATAATCTCAATCCAATTGACTTCAAAACCCAATCTTTCAAATATTCGAACTCTTGAATCAAGTTCGTCAAACATAGCTGTGTTAACGAATTTTTATTGCCCATTCGTTCAGTTCAAAGCACTCTAAACTAGCTTTGTAATATAAAACCGATAGAATAACAAGCAAGCTCTCTGCTTCTTAGAATTAGGGGCGAGATGAATGCCGCTATTGTTCTCACAACATTGTATTTACTGATTTTATTTCTACAATCATAAATTGATGATAAGACGAATTTGTTCTAGATGATGCTCGTAAATGTTTATGATTTCTTTGATTGTATTTGTTTCGCGCATAATGTGTTTTCAGTAGTAACTGAGCGAGCTACTTGATTGTTATCAGTATATAATGTGTAACCGCTGATTTAATTAACAATTGAAAGTGATGAAATCAAACAATAAGTCTACAGCTTCATCAAAGTTCGTCACGAAATATTCACACGTAACACACACAGCAGCTCAATTGTCACTGACAGCGCAACATTCAAAGCAGAAATTTAAATTTAAATATTTCCATTAAACATGTGATGATCCGTATTTGTTTCTACAGTAACAAACCGCTGACTTCTATAAAGAAGCGAAAATATATAAATAACTGTGAGTATAATTTGGCAAAATGCCTAAAAACATCCCGCAATCGTTGTGTTTGATTTTGAAAGCAGTTTAGGCGACAATTAATTGTTTTTTAAAGTTATAGGTGTCGGCGGTTGTGCCTTAGCGTCTGAGTATTTTATATAATTTGTTTACAAGGAAACCAGCAACACTTGCCAAAACAACGTCAATTGAAGGGTACATGGTAACTTTTGACTAGAACTTTAAGACAGATATCAAAAAGATTTTTATGATTGTAATGTCTACTGGCAACAGTTAGTTATATTAACTAAGTATTTTACGAGGAATTTATTCCTATAGTATTACTACTATTCTAAAACTGAATTTGGCGTTTATTCCAACTTTGAGTATGCCAAATATATTGCCTTTGAAGAAACTTGCGCAGTATAGTAAGCCGTTTCGCTTTCTAACCAACCCTACGTTAAAAGCTCAAGAAACACGCCCTTAAGATGCTAGACAATAATGATACTTAAAAACATCAATAGAACAAGGATTAATTAGCAGGTATATTAATATTCACCTGAGGGCAATCTCCAATATAATGTCCCTTCTTGAAGCAGAGGTGGCACATGTAGGCGGGCGGCGGGGGGCGCGGAGGTCGCCGCAGTGACAGCGCCGCCAGCTGCTCCGCCAGCGAGCTGGTGTCATCTGCCGGCGGTGCTGCGGAGCCCGGCGCCGCTGTCGGCAACGGACCCCATACTGAGCCCGGCACCCACTGGGAATAGAACATGGAAACTTAGTAAACTGTGTCGGTTTTGGATAAATAGCCAAGAGAGAAGGTAGAGAGAAGAGGAATTCGTCTAGTTTGCGCCGTTCATCCAATCCAACGTCCTAAGGTAAGAAACATAAAGAAAACGAATTAGTCAAATTGAGAACCAACTATTTAAAAGCCGGTTGAAAAGAATGTTTGCGAAGAGCTCGGAAAGGACGTGGTCCTCTCCTCCTCTCCGTTTAAAAAGTGTTACAATTTTACGTAACATTTTAATAACTGCGCTCGTTTATTACATTGCAGTCTACAAATCAATCGAAATCATCAAATAAATGTATCCACTTATGACATCCATGCGTCATCACAGTACTAAATGGATCATTAAACGAAGGTTCAAATCATTCAAGAGGCTACGACATTCCTAGACGTTCTTAATCACGACCAATATGCGGGAACGATTAAACAAATGAAATTGCAGTAAATAATGAAAGACGCGCGGTGATTGGTCGGCGGAGTTGCGCACGCGCATCTGTTCAACGAATTATTGAGCCCGCGCACCCGTTCCAATTTCGAACGTGAGTTGACGCTCTGAATCACGCGCGGACACAAATGGACTAAATGGTTATGCGTGTATTTGAAAGTCGATTATTGTTTTGTGCTATAGCTATGTCTACAGATCGTTTATCAGAGTTAGCGTTGAACAGCGTTGTCCTTTATAAAAGATATTTATATAAACCAGCTTTTATACTCATTGTAAGATGATAAGATTATTTTGAATGGTTCAAGGTACCATTGATTTGTGAGAATTACTACAGACTACTTTGTCTACATGATTGACACGTTGTATAGATTTAGTACTATTAACATATCGCACACTTATTCCAAAACTGTCACTATCCAAAATTTCGTAATATCGAGATAATAACGCCATCAGTTGATCAATTTCTAACTAAAAAGAGCCGCATTGACACTTTCTTAAAAATGCCAAAAACTACTGCTAGATGGCAGTAGTCTCTTTTGCCACTAAACAAAATTCCCCACCCCGCGCAGTGCTAGACTGACGCTTAACACGAAAACACGTGTCGCCCGTACCAGAATAGACCGTTGTTGAGCGACAAACCGACACTTTGGTCATTAAGTCAGTTTTTCGGTGCCATCATTGGTAAGTAGTTATTTTTTTCTTACTCCAAAGTGACATTTTTTGTTTGGTTCACATTTTGCATTACGGTGACTTTGTATTTAAGTTAGTGGTTTGATACTAAAGTGACACTTTTTGTTTAGTGTCAATTTAGCTATAAAATGGTAAATTTTAATCGAGTTGTTTTTAAAGAAGGACCGTCATTTTACGAATAATGTCATTTTTGCGTTTAATTGATTTTGCCAAAGAATAAATGAACCCTAATTAATTACAAAAGTGTCACTTTTGCGATCATAGTGATAACATAAACTTACGACCTTTATGATTATAATAACCCTTTTATGATAATAATAGGTATATTTTTTTTAATAAATCAATTTGCAAACGTAATCTTTTTTTTTTTGATAGTGATGTAGTGTTTCTATTATTTTAGGTTTTTTTTAAAATGCATCGAAGAGACAAATTGTTGAAACTCGCTCTGGATCTTCAGGCAGAAAATAGCGCAGAACCATCGACCTCGCAGAAATCTCGCAGGGTAAGCTGCTCATCTTCTCAGAGTTCATCTTCCTCGAGCAGTTCTTCGTCTTCAAGTAGCGCTGCTTCTACAATTGGCTCCTATGTTTCGGGGTCAATAAAATCTTCAGATAACATTTACCGTCCCATCGCCAATTCACTAATACAAAGAAAAGTATTTGAATCTTTGCCAAGCACATCTAATCTACAAAAACATGTAACTAATCAAACTGAATTACCAAGACAAAGATCATTAAGCACCGGTTCTAGGTCTTCTACCCTTTCTTCAAGAGCAGGTGATTTTTCACCTGACGATAATGATTCTGATTATAACCCTGTCCCTGATAGAATTATCGATGAAAGCTCTGACAACGAGCAAGAAAATTTAATAATATTACCACCAAAGAAAAAACGGAAGGGTATTATAAATTCTAAAAAGCTAATAGCTAAACAATTACGTAATTCAGGCAAAGAATACGTTTCTTTATCAAAATCAAAAAAAAATGTGCCCCAGAGAAGCATGGGACCGCCTTGTTCAGAACGATGTCGTTTGAAATGTTTCGATAAAATTAATGATGGTGACAGAACGATTATTTTTGGTTTATATTGGGCAATGGGTTGTGTTACTCGACAACGGGATTTTATCAGTAAGAACTTGACTGTTATCAAACCAAAGTATAGTTACAAAAAAGAAAATAGCAATCGTAAACCAAAGCATGGTTTCCACCTAACAGTAAATGGTAAACAAATACGGGTGTGCAAAATATTCTTCAAAAACACTCTGGGGATTAATGATAGACCTATCAGAACTGTCTTAGAGAAGTTGTGTGATAGCGGAATGGTAGAATCTGACAAAAGAGGCAAACACGGAAATCAAGTAAAAGTTGTTGATGAAGTGATACAGGGTATAAAAAGTCATATTGACTCCATTCCTCGTATAGAAAGCCACTACTTAAGAAAACAGACTAGTAGAGAGTACATCGACGGAGGTAAAAGTTTATCTGATTTGTATAGAGATTATAGAAAACTCTGTGAAGAAGAAGGAAAGCCAGCTGGCGAAATACACACTTATCGTAAGATATTTCACAAAGATTACAATATCAGCTTTTTTATTCCAAAAAAAGACATGTGCGAGTTTTGTACATCTTACGAAAATATGAGTCAAATAGAAAAAGAAACTAACGAGTTGAAGTATCTAGAACATCACACAGAAAAAGAACTAAGTCGAATTGAGAAAAATGAAGACAAACAAAAGGGGCAAAAAAGTTACGTGGTTGCATGTTATGATTTACAGGCGGTTTTACCGCTTCCTATGGGTAAGACCTCAAGTTTTTACTACAAATCAAAGTTAAATGTATGTAACTTTACGATTTGTGAACTTAACAAAGACAACAGTTATTGTTATGTTTGGAGTGAAGTAGATGCTTTGAGAGGAGCCAATGAAATTGGCTCATGCGTCTTAAAGTTTATTACAGAAAAATGTCAAACAGTCGATGACCCGAATTTGGAAATTATATTTTATTCTGACAATTGTTGTGGTCAACAGAAAAATCAATTTATGTTTAGCTTGTACATGTATGCTTTAGCTAATTTGTCAATTAAGAGCATTACCCATAAATTTTTAATATCGGGCCACACTCAAAATGAAAATGATAACGTTCATTCTGTAATAGAAAAATCTGTTAAAAATTTCTTAAATCATCTCCAATTTTCGTTCCTGACCAGTACATTACTTTAATACAGACGGCTAGAAAACGAGGTAATTCATACAATGTCAACGCTATGTCATATTCCGATTTTTATAATTTAAAAGATTTTGTTCAGCAATGTGGCATTAAGTTTAATAAAAATACTGATGGAGATGCAGTTAGACTATCTGAAATTAAAATAATAAAATTTGTCAAAGAAGATAACGGAGCAATAAAAATATTTTATAAGACTTCATTTACAGAAGATCATTTTTATGAGATTGAACAATGTAGACAAACACGGTCTAGGCGCACAATTAACTGTGTCGGGTTTCCTTTGAAACAACTGAATAATGCAAAACTGGAACTAACTTCCAGAAAAAAGAATGACTTACGATCATTAATTGACAGTAATTTAATACCACGCTATTATGCTGAATCGTTTTACCGAAATATTTTGTGATTATTTTTTCTTTTTTATATTAACTTACAGTAAGACATCCTGTTTTATTATGTAAAAGCGAGAGATGCAAGTCTGATTATGTGAATTAAGATTAGCCGAGAGAGGCAAGTGTGATTATGTGAATTAAGATTAGCCGCGAGATGCAAGCATGATAAATATTTTTTGTAAGACATTTTATGTGATATAAGAGTATCAGTAGCGCGAAGCTTAAGTATTGTTTTCTTCCCCTTCTGTAATCAAAGACTGATTAAAATGTAGAACAGAAGTTACCTCATAGAGAGTTTAGACTGATTGTTTAATAACAGATACCTAATTATTATTTAGATGTTTCCTTTTGAGATTATTTTGTTTCTTAAATAAAAGAATGTTATTAAAATTTATTTTAATTATTTAACAGACAGTTAATAATTATTTCGTTTCTTTTTAATAAATATTTTATGTAGACGTGCATTTGTTTTATTGATCCTATGACAATAACTGTTGCATAGTCTGCAGCGTCAAATTTTTTTACGCGAAAATATTTTAGATTTCATTAAAAGTACTTTAAGTAATTAGTATAGATTAAAATTTCGTAGTTATTAAACCTTTAAAAATTGAATTCCCATTCAAAAGTCGGAGTAAAACGACATTTTGAGATAAAAAATTAAAAATGTGAAAGTAAAACTGACACTATAACACAAATAAGGTAAAAACAATATTTTTCTATTCAAATTTTTTAGTTATTTTCCTCTTAAATATGAGATTTAATATCATGCTTTAATATCCTTGTCATCGAATAACGAAATTGTTCATCTTTTCTTTTCAGTGTACAAATTTCTTTAAAGAAAATTGTTTTTTTGCTCTCCTCACAAATGAGGATTTTTGTATAGTGTCAGTATAGGTTTAAACGTGCGATATTCCTTCTCTAAATGAGAAAGGGGTTCCCAGCCGTGGGAAATTTACAGGCCGATATTATCAAAGTTCGCCTAGAAACTTTAACAAAGTCAGCCAAAGAGCCATGCAATTGATATTGCCAAATTCTACGGTAAATTGGAAGAAGCTTAGCTCCTAATTCATTCAGGAATTTGGCAATCCTGCTTGGGCATTTCGGTGGCTTGTCACTCGTTGTTAAATTCAGTCTAGTTAACTAGCTGCCAAAATGTTACGTGCACATAGCACTACATACCGAGATCAAAGGAAATCAGTTTACGGCTTTCTAGTCTAGATATTAGATATTTAGCAACATACAATATTGTTATTTGTTTTAATTGTTCACGGTGCCCCGTTCAAAGGATAAAAAGGCAATTTAACTCTATTATTGGGTTTTCGCTCTCTATTCGTCAGTAATTCCGTCAGACATTAAGCTGTATCTTATTACCCGTGATACCTATACAGTTGAAATTATCACAGATGATGAATCTACGTTGCTATAAGAATGGTACAATTTTTTTCCCACTTTTTTATACAGAACCTACACATTAACTAATGAGACAACTCAATACTCAATACTTTATTGCTTCCATAATGTAGTTACAGGTACAATGATCAATTATGGACCCCGGAGGGCACAGCATTATGGTAGTTGCTCACTAGCATTATCCTAAACATAACATAGTATAACCATAGCTACTTTGAATCATATTCGCAGACATCGATCCCATATTCAATTTGCAGCCATTAACTGAATATAAATTTCAGCCAAAACGAACCTCAAAGTGGCCATTACATTTAGTTAGCCGGCGATATGAAGACAGATATAATATTGCACATTTGTTTATTAATGGCCGCTATTAATATACGCGGGAACGGTGGGTGGAGTCATTTTTGGAACCTGGCCCTGTACTATAAACTTAGAATTACGTCTGTACAGGTTGTGCAAGTGAGCTGGCGCTCTACAAAGCGAGTATTGGTGTCTCGCTTCCACACGATAACAACTTACATTAAGAGCGTTTAGTAAGGGCGCTGGCATGTTCCGTTTTTAAAGCGATTTGTCGAATGCCATCGAGAAAAATGGAGTTATGAAAACTTTTTCGCTGTATAAAACTATTGTTCTAATACGGTGTTAGTTTTGATGTATGCATTTAAGCACAAGTTTTTTTGATGGTACTTGAATATTATTTTCTAATTGATTATTTTAGTATTTGTACATATTGAAGCTTTTTGACTTCCTATTTTTTAATCGGATGAAAAAAACACTCGGCGCCATAAAAAAAATCAAAAAGACTGGTTAGGTTCATATTTATTTATAAATTGCATAATATCATATCGGATATGGCCTGTAAGGATATTTGTAACTTTAGAAAAATAAATAAATAATTGAAATCGTTATTACACAAGCGACCATAGTTTTTAAACACTCGTGGTTTTAAAGTTACCAAGGATAAAGACTCTACTAGATTTTCATCAGCGTTATAAGCATCAATTGTTTCGTGTTACTCTGACAAGTCCGTCAGTAACTGTTGAGTGTCGAGTTACCTCACGATGTCATCCTGTTCGCCGCTTTGATCTGTCTGATACCTCGTTCCATTTGTAATACTATTGCATCTTTAATCGACGCCTCTTCCATCACCCGTACAAGCTCATGTTTAACTATTAAGGATCAAAGGACCAGCTCGTAACGTTTAAATACATGTTACACTATAAAATGAATGTATAAGGTTGGTGTTAAATGACGATAAATTAAAAAAAATATATTCGAAGTTGGTATTAAAAATTTAATTTTACAGTCATTTTACATTTTGCTGTAGTACTAATGCAATGTCAGTTACACAGCATCTACATTCACGCACCTCCAACACTTTCTATGTGCTCTAGCTGTGGAAAAGTGGCGCAACCAACTCAAAACACCAAATGAAGCTTCCGTACCGAAGGACCAGAAATTCGGTCCTAGTTTACCAACACGCGGGCATTCCCGTTTACAATCAAGGTGCATGCCCCCAGCGCGGTGCGGGGTAACCATAACTCTATAATTAGACAACTACCTGACTGGTTTCTATCACTTGTTGTCAGCAGACATTTTTGGATACAGCTTCACTGACAAACGTTACGGAAAGCTCTGGGGACTCACTGCGATTACTAATAAGATTTATTTTCCGAAGGGATTCATGGTCACACGAAAATGGAAACGATGTCGTGAATAATTACGTAAATTATGTTTCTCGCTTCCGTTTGATGTCTTTAATAGTTTTCAATAAATCATACGTGAATTTATGTGTTTTTCAATGTGCTTATACGATATCTACATACATACATACACATGTCTTTTATCGTTACACCAATGAGAAATTTAAATATTTTTCTTGCCAGTTCTTCTCCATAACAATGACATTTTGGAACCCGAACAACTAGAATTAATAATATGAAAGTTTCGGAAAAAATGTTTTCTTCAATTTATTTTAAGTTGATTTTACTTTTTATCTTTATAGAGACATTATCCTTAAGGTTCTAATGAATAAAACAGTTCATATCCATAGACAAAACTTGGGTTTAAGACAACGTTTTCACAATATGTAAGAGTAATGTTGTTCTAATTTCTAATATTTGTTACTTTCTATTACGCAATCTTATTGCGAATATCAGTCATATATTATGCTATTGTAATCAGATAAATTATTGGCACTATATGAAGCGAATCAATTGGAAAAGAGAGAAGAAGAAAAATGAAAAAGCGCAGAGTTTAATCCCAAAAAGATTTTACTACAACATTATCAAGCTTCTTTAACACGTAAATAAAATAGAACATTGCAGATTTAAAGGAAAACAGACTTACGAATGTTTATTTTTCACTGTTGTAAGAATGTTTTGGGTAAACTTGCATAGTCACCGCAAATTCTGTGCTAAAAGCAGATGCTACATGTTTGTTGTGAGATGACTAGAGGTATTTCATGTTACCAATGGTTAGGTATCTCTGGCCCACAGTTTTCAAGTTAAGAGATTTTGTAATTCTACGGTATATTTAAACATAGTGAGGATGACTAGAGGTATTTCATGTTACCAATGGTTAGGTATCTCTGGCCCACAGTTTTCAAGTTAAGAGATTTTGTAATTCTACGGTATATTTAAACATAGTGAGGAAATTTAGATTTCAATCACTGATCTTTCGAATCCAAAATAGTCAAGCCGCAGCGAGGGAGCGTGAAGATCAATGCTTAAAATCTCAATTCTATGTGGAAAGAGGCCTATGTCAAACAGTTAGTATTTTTAAAGGGTAGGTGAAAATCAGGCACACTTTGCTTCAACAACAATTCGTGTCCTATTTACATTTTCTGGAAAACGCTTAGACTGGAGTTACAATACCTTAAGATTAGTTTTTGTGTATGTTGAAGTGTTCGTAACGATGAATTTCAAGAAAGAAATAAAGAGATAAACACAAGAATACATATTAAGAAAAAACTTTACCTTAAATTTTTATCTCAGTAAAAGTTCGATAAACTTATTTAACTTATTTTAGGATGCTAGTCTATTTCAAAATAAACGATGAAAAATAAATGTAAATAATCTACGTAATGTTAGATAAGTCTAAAGCTAGTCGTCTTATTTAGACAACATACCTATATTAAAAAAAAATCAGTGAGTACCTAAATATGTTTAATAACGGTTTGCACACAAGATTTTTCTTACCCTACCCCGTCTTTGATCATATGACGCCGAAACGTTGTCGCAAATCAGCTATTAAATAAATAATTATAAATCCGTCTCACGAGATTATTCCTATAAAATCTGAATCATCAGTTATGTTTAAATAATAATTCGGAAATGGTTTGAAGAGCCCCTTCCTTATTCATAACATACCGATGTCATTGCCAACAAGAGAAAAAATAGACAATCCGCTGTTTTTGATCAAGTATTGATCAAGAATCAAGGTCTTAATTAATTGGTAGTATTATAGTGATTTATTTAAAGTCTATAGCTACTGCATAATTAATCATTTCTATGATGTAGTTCTTCTTAAGCAAGTTATACTTAAGCACTTCTTTGTAGTGATAACATGTTAAAAATATCCCAATACCTACAGCCAGAGGAACTTGATTTGGATTTATACCAATTTTCAATACCTTTTTTTAACTTCGATCAAAATTAAAGAAGCAGAACTTCATTTTCATGTTTGTAAACAACTAGCCAATGGAAAGTTTATTACAAAATATGTTTTTGTAATAACCATACGAAATACGGACATAAACCGTGCAACAACAATATCCTCAAACATGCTCATTCATTAATTAATTGCTATAACTGTCCGCGTAAATACCGCGTAATAAGTATTTTTATGTCAATGACCCCTGCGCAGGATTTAGGCGCGATTTGTAAGCGGTATACCGTATAGTACTATTTCGATCTCGGCTTCCATACATCGGTACGGTATTCAAAGGGAATTACGGATATAAGCACTTCATAGCTATTCGTAAAGAAAAACACTTTGGATCATTTAATCAAGTATTTTTTAACTAGATAATATAATACTCATTTGTAATAGACTTTTACTTTTCCAAATTATTGCTAAGTGTTTGTTTTAAAGAAATCCTCATTAGGTTAAATGTGTTTTGTAAGAACAAAATAATACAGTTGCGAGATCCGTTTCGCTTGAATGGTTAAATAGAAGATTTGAATCTTTCTATAAATGGTCATAAGGACCAATTTCCGCAAATGTTGGTCCTTACGGCCGTAATCAATTTATTCCCTAAAAGCAGTAATATTATGAAACTACGAATAAAGAACCATTGAGTCATACTATGAAAACGTGAGAGATTTATTTTGCCTCGTCGTGACGTCACACGGTATATGGATCAGGGAGAAATGGCTAATACATCAATATAGACTGCATATAGATTGTTGAAACATAACCGTAGATCAAAAACTCGCTGTTTACTAAGAAACATCAGTTCTCAGTATAATGACTTGATTTAACAGCAGACTAAAATAAATAAAAAATGAAACAAAAAATCTATTTTTGTTCTAATTAACGTATTGAAGCATATATTGGATATATATAAAGGACCAGAAAAAGCCAGTTACAGATCATGTTCAAAGAAAGTGTGAGTACCTGATCGTTCTGATCGTGAGTCAAGTACAGCCAGCCGAGCAGAGCTTGCGGGCAGCTCTCCGTCTTGCCGCACCACTGGGGCAGGTCGGCGCCGATAGCTGTCGGCGACATCGCACCATAACACTGTCACAGCACTAGAGAAACAGGAATATAGACTAGTTTGTAATATTTGGTTGTCTTTGTTTAGTCAGGGCATCGCGTCGGCCGGGTCGGTTGGTATTTTGGATCGCGCTCGGTTCCACGGGATGCGCGTGCGCCGGCTACTATATGACTAGCGGTCGGCCGCCGCTCCTTAAGACGGG
>NW_020799664.1:0-19310 GCF_003590095.1 Trichoplusia ni
TAAGATCGAATTTCAGAAATAATAATGAGAGTAAAGCACTAATACTGAATACAATCTTAAATATTTTAACTGTACTATTAAATAAAACTTTACTTTCAGGTAGTATTTTCAAAATTTGGGGTAGCTGTTGGTATACCTGTTAATTTTACCTACAAATCCTTGGAAGATTTGGAGAAAGATAATATCATGGCAAGTATTATTTTATGAATATTTGATAAAAAAATATTCATATGTAATTTTATACAATGAATTATGTATATTTATAGGTAAATCAAAAACCAGTTGACTGGACATCAGAAACAGGAAAAAAATTGGCTGATGCTCTAATACTTCCAGAGAAAGTACAGGAGTTTGCAATTTGTAGAGAAATAATGATGACACAAAACAACAAAGTTATTTATGAATCAGCATATCCATTTGCATGCTTATTTTTTGCTTACAATGCTTCCTTATACCTCAACAAGAGATTGAACTTATATATGGCACCACCTCTTGCTAGAGGGGTCTTGTACTCAATAATTGGCATGTTTTCAACTGGTGTCTATTTTCTCATGAAAGATATGACTGAAGTTCATTATGAATCCGACACTGATAAGCGATTGTGTGAGTTAGGTCCTGAATATGTTGAGTATGGAAAAATATTTTATGAAAAAATATTACAGAGAAACCAAGCTCTCAGAGAATTAATGGGAGTGAAGGGGAAAAGAAGTATAGTAAACTAGGGAACGAAAATTTTGGAATCAGGCAACCCCGAATTGCGTTAATTCATAGGAAACAGTTCTTTGAAAATAAATTGAAAGAATTACAAGGTTTAACTGATCCTGAAATCGCAGAATAAGTCGCTGAGTTGTAAATGTATTTATAATTTGTTTTAGTGTTAAATGTCCAAAATAGTAAATAGTATATAATAAATGTTAAATGTTTTAAGACTGTTTTATTTACGTATGTATAACCTCACTGTTCGTATTATTTCACAATAGATAAATCAATAAATAGATTTAAAAATCTCTCATTTGTGATTTCAGTCATCATACCCTGAAATGTTTTTGATCTTTTTTATTTCCCTTTTATCAACCTCTATTCACTACAGCTATTTGTCATGAAAAATCGATTTTGGCAATAATTTATTATGGCAATATTTCGTCGAGTTGCTACTGTCAGGCAAAAGGTCAAAACTGTCACTATTCTTTCCCTTTGACTAGTTTGACTGGATAACAGAGAGTATTTCGCCAATTTGTCAATGAGCGAGTTGTGTTAGCTCTTTATTTCATTGATTTATTAAAACAGAATAGTGACAAAATTGTGATCATTGCGTTGTGTTTTATTATTTTTATATATTTTTGAATGTCTTAAAACTCTGAAATTGGCTTCATTTATTAATGTTACGTTCCTAAGTTCATAGGAAAAAGTATTGGGAGTTTACTTGAGTTCTGAAAATATAACTGCGTATAAATGAAATTGTGATCTCTTTTGAGAAATATCTCTAAACAAAATGTGCGGAGGATTCACTTGTTCTAAGAATGCGCTAATCGCGCTAAATATCCTATACGTGGTAAGTTAAATATCGAGTGAATAGTTTTTGAATATGATGTGTAACATACGGTTACATACTTGATATTTTTATGTCTTAATTAATTTATTTATTATGGCATTATATATTATTATTATGGCATCCCATATTTAAGCTAATGTAATTGTGTTCATTTTCTTAGGTAGTGGCCAGTATCCTGATATCTGTGGCGGTTTATGGACGGGCGTCTTCTCTGGTCACCAACCTTCCGATAGTGGGAGGTATCCTAGCATGTGGGGTATTCCTTATATTGATTTCGTTGCTAGGATTGGTTGGGGCTGTGAAACATCACCAGGTTATGCTCTTCTTTGTATCCTTTTAAAAAAGCAAACATTAATCATGGTATTCAGGTAATAAATCGTACTGATTTCCTTGTAAATTAAAATGATAGTCTACATTTACACAAGCTTCACAGAGCAAAGATTTTAGATAAATATCTTATCTATTTAACTTGTGAGAATGTCAAGATGTAATACTTTTTGTAGGCTAAGTTAGAAAGTACTTTGAAATGTTCTGCACATCAAGGTTTTTTAATATGCATTGTTACACAATGTAATTGTTATAGTTAAAGCTCTTTTGTTCTATAATGTATTAAATGATTTATGATACAAAACATTTTAAATGTCAAGTGACATAAAAAAAAGTAATAAACATAACAGGCTAGGGACACTTTGATTTAAAGAAACTTCTGGAAAGCTAAATTTACTAAAATATTTTTGATTCGGGTTGTTTTAATAAAAGAAGTTAATACAAATGCAACTTATGATTTATGTTAAAATGCAACAAATTGTTCTTAAAATGGCAATTAACTTCATTTATAGTAAACTTTATGAATCCTTAACTCTAATACAGTACATGGTGATTTTGTTCCTACTCTTCTTAGTTCAGTTCTCTGTGGCATGTGCCTGTCTCACAGTTAATTCTGACCAGCAGGAAATGTTGGCTCGCCAGGTGAGTCACATATTTATATTATTTTAATAACCTGTTATAATAATAACTTATAGTTAGTATAAATAACAGTGAGAATATTTGTATGTTATAAGTCTATTGTGGTCTATGTGAATGGAACCTTATTTTCTTTGTTTCATTAAAATATGTAAAATATATTATCTATTTGGTTAAATCTCCACAGTTCAATGTATTTGTTTTGTTATATGGAAAATGATTATCTTATCATTGTAGCTTAGTTAAATGTAAATAGTTTATCAGTACATTATGTCTGTGCAAATAAGCCTCATACATTATCTACAGTTTCCACATACATATTTAAAATAAAATAGGATCATGACAAAAGCCTTGTGGAATATTACTTCATTTTGATACAATTAAATGATTGAAAAGCTTCAATGCCGTCACATAAATTAATTATCAATCGGATGGTGTACACACAATAAGTTGATTGAATGATATTAACAAAAAAACATACATACATACTAACAGGTGAAACTGAGAACCTTTTCTTTTTGAAGTCAGTTAAAAATATAATTATTTTCCAGGTAGATAACAGCATTTAATAAACATTATGTCTATTACAATTTCTTTACCCCAAAAGTACCTACATAAGTTTTATAAAAATGAACCATGATTTAAATAATTAAAAAAAAACATCAAACAGGACCCTTGGTGATAATCTTCAATATTTTCTTTTGCTTACCTAGGGATGGAACAAAGTCAACATGGATGTTAAGGAAAGAGTTCAGGAAAGATTCCAGTGCTGTGGCTTCCAAAGCAGAGCACCAGAAAATGGCACAGCTGAGCATCCATCATGCCAGATTGTTGATGTAAGCCCTAATAATTGTAATATTATAACAAGGTAGACATTGTGACATCACATGGGGAAATTTCAAGATCTTCACCAATTTTGATGAGTCAACCGATAGTGTCAATTAATTAGTGTCATATTCTTTATATAAACTCAAAAAATACTGTGAAACATAGTGGCTGTGCTCCTGTGACTGATCTTAACAGAAGTAAAATATGATAGATACTAATAATATAAAATTAGCACTTGTCTTTGTCATCTACCCTGCCATATGTAATGCACTACCTTATTTATTCATTCTTTTTTTTTTGTAATTTGCAAATCATAGACCCTCTCTATTTGTTATCCAATCAGAAGGGGCCGCATTTGTAAAGTGACTACTTTATATTCCAGAAAATTTGCTGTCAGAATGTGTTTAACCCAGTTGGATGTCAATGCGAGCCGTGTATGGGGAAACTGAAGGAGACCATTGACTATGCATTCAAACTGTGTGGTGGCATTGGACTGTTTTTCAGCTTCACTGAGGTAATATATTAAATGTAATTTACATATTTAAATATCATTTTTCGCTCGATCAATAAAACTATCTACGTAGATTATGATTTTGATATACCAGCTACGTTATCAGAATAACATACGGACAGTTTTCTAATATGCGGTGACACGCTCAAACATAATGCTTTAATCTTATCAAGACGTATTTGTGAATGAACTTATCGTGTACATACGTAAATATCATTTTTGTTTCGTGTAACACTAACGAAAAGAAAAACCATTTAAATTAATATGAAGGATTTTTGTGCATGTAATAGATCATACAATTTGTAACACAACTATTTAACTTATAATTTAATTAAGGTTTTGGGATAATTTCTACAATTGAACCAGAAATCACATTAACACGAGACACATACTTTTTAGTATTTTTTCTGTACCTTTTATTGCATGTAGATCAGATACTCACCATCAGGAGCAGCATGTGTTCAATTATTCTTAATCTGATCACATCTTTGTAACATTTGTATTCTACATTTAAGGGTTTCAGATTTCCACATAAGAAGCAGCTAATTATTTGTCACTAACATGACGTGGTGATGAAGTTCTACATAATAATACCATTTCTTTCTTCTTGCATTTGTGACTAACAATCGGACAATTAATTTGCAGTTTCTGGGTGTGTGGTTGACAGTAAGATACCGTAATCAAAAGGATCCGCGAGCTAACCCCAGTGCATTTCTGTGAATGATCTGACGATGTGGATTTTAATCACTTGAGGTGGATTGGTGTTTTGCTTTGGATTGCATGCCATGTATAATGTTATCCATGTGCGCATGCCGCTTTTCATGTTTATGTTTTCATTAGGTTAGCGCTTTTAAAAATCTACCCTAACTCGTTAGCCCTTTGACATGAATAAACCTTACGTTATAAGTCATTAGTCGTTAGGTCATTATTGCAGACCATATTCTTGTCTTAACACTTAACACATGTTAGGTTACCTACAAATCAAAAGCCTACTTAATTACATGCACCGTAGTTAGTAAGTTGTTGCAGTAGTCGACTAGCAATGCTAGGCAGGTACTAGGCATAGATTAACATATTTAGAGAAGTTCGTTCAAGTTCAACATTCGGAAGCCGAAACATTTTTAGCTACCGCTTCCCAGATGCCTTGTTGACCTTTAAAGGTTATCGGGGCATCTGGCAAGCTTGGTTAACTCGCCATCTGTTACACAGACAGACAGCTTTCACTTTCGCCGACAATCCCACAAAAAATATAATTATAATAAACAGGTTGCTTTATAAGTAAAATGTTTTGACGCAGTTGATTTAAAAACGAGTTCAAGTTCTCGTTTTGTCTAATGAATCATCAATATTGGATTATACATAAATTATTTAGATAAAAAATATTTTACCAAATGAATGGTGTGTTACTAATGTTATTATATAGGCTCCCAGTTGTAATGTTGTAATGTCAGAGCATGCAATGCATGATCGTGTCAGTCTTTCAATAACCCTAGATGTTTATTACACCAAATTCCTAAATTATTTATTAACACGGAATGTGTGTACCCCTTCTACCAATTATATTTACAATAATAAAAACCGGTTATTTGTTCGTCGTAAATGTATTGCCTATTTTAAACCCTCATCTGATGGAAAACTTAAACGGTTTATTGAATTTTGAATTGCATAACATTGCTAAAGTTCAAGGCCTGTTCATATAAAAATCAATGGATTGTTAAATTTGATGAGTATTTCTTTCATATTTTGCTTATTGGTTGTATCTGAGTAGTCCTTCGAACAAAAGCGAGAATAATAGACTCTTGAACAGTTTTAACAATATTATATATTCTATTGTTTTTTAGAGCACACGTTTTATATTTATTTGCGCGCTTACATAATAAATTAGCATGTTTAGCACAAGCATGTTCTGTTTATGCAATGTTGACTTACATACTGGCTATTTACAATACAGTTTCTAACAATTATTTTTCTATATTACAGTTATTTGCAGTTTGGCTCGCCCGACGGTACCGCAACCAGCCCGACCCCAACTACAAGGAACCCCACGCTATATTCCCCGGAAGAACTACCTTTACTAACCTAATGTAGAACTAATATTCCCGCAGACTGATTTTATTGACTTTACCTATACTTTATCCTGGTGCGATACTCGATCCCTTGTGTACATTTCCAACTACAAACTGACTACAGAGTAAGTTTTAAACACCCGTGAAAATCTATTCTACATAGCACCCGCAACAACTTCTGGTAATGTTAAGCCAAATTCAAATGCCATCTTTTATTCATGTTAACTAAATTTTAATTATAGATGTGAAGGGTGTTTAGAATATCAATGTTGCCCGACTGTGTAAAAGACATCTTCCAAAATTAGTTTACTTCCTTAAAACTGAAATTTTACGGCGAATTATATGTGTAGTGATTGATATGATGTGCAAATAACTGTTATAGAACTTCTTCGACAGTAGATATTCCTGAAAAAGATGTGGTTGAATGTTTGTAATTTTCGTATAACTGTTACTGTAGTTAGTTTTAGTATAATAATCTATGTGTTTTGAAATTATGGTTCTGTACCAATTCTGTACTAAGATATGTTTCATATAGTCGCAGTATATAACTTGTGTATTTTGTTAGGTAGCCCTGTGTGTGTGTTGCGACTTGGTCTGCTAATGTTATTACTCAGTAAACACGTTGTTCATTCATTATATTCAGCCCAACAAAATCTTTATTCTTATAAAATTACTAGTGACTTAACGTCATTCGTTTGGTGAATTTATATACGTCTGAGGGCAGTAAGTTTCATATCAATTGGATGAATTCTAAATACTACAAATAAATTTTAATAATACTATTAGTAATAAATACGGCTTAATATTTTCACGAGTACGATTTATGAATTGGAGAGATGAAATATATAGTTTTAGAAAGACTTCAATTTTGGATGCTAATTATAACAGTTGTTCACAATCAATGAGGCTTAGGAACATTGTCATTGTGAGGTCGTGGGTGATCTCATTGTTTTGCATTTGTTTCTCTTAAAACAATGCCATGCTGGTATATAGCTCTATAGTAAAACTTAAGTTAAGGTACATTTCGTCTACTAGTCAGTAGTCTAATAATTTAGCATAATCTTGCTTTCAATTTATACCCAATAACGTGTGAAGCTGAAATTGGGCTTTTACGAACTGAATATGATAATAGATAGTTTTTAAGTGCTATCGTGAATTTCGAAGCCAGAACTGTACGCCCTGTTTTTAATTCCAACTTCAATAAGTTTTGTGACCTGCTTTGTTTAAACTCAATTAAGCTTTAATTAGATATTTTTTTATCATTAATTTTATTGAATATCACCAGTTCAGTTTCCCAGTCTGATTTATTTTTATATCAATTTCGACGGAAATATTTTGATAGATCATTTTATTTGATTTTTTATATTAAGTAGAATAATTGTTCGCTACCTTGTAACAATATCTTTGAATTGTTTACTATTCAAGAATTATACTTACTTATAGGTACATTACGTACTTATAAATTTTACCACATTGGAATTTCCTCTTGTGTATTGTCAGTGTAATAATATTTATCCAAATTATTCAGAATTAAAGTGTGCAAGCATGAGTTTGTATTTTATTTGTGTACATTTAATTCAATGACGCGTCTCTCCCTGCCTACTGTTGTTTATATTTACATAATTTAACTAATAGTTAGATAGTTTAACTTGTGTCTGGAGCTCAATGTAATTGCAAAAAACATTTGGCTCAGATCAGAGCAAAGCTAAAAGATATAGGTGTATACTAAGCTAGAGACAAACTACCGCATTTACGCAACGTTTGCAACGCGAACTTAGCACCAATCTAATCGCAGGGAACATGTGTAAGACTCGGTTTTTATCTCAAAGACTCATTAAGAAATTACACTATTCAAGTCACCGTCACAAGCACAAGTACATCCAGATTCACAAGCATTCATGGATCACACCAATGCCTGCCCTAAGCGACCATCATATGAGCCCGCGACGACTAAAACCACAACTACATTTTAATACGTTGACTATGAGGGAGATTTTCACTCTATATGTTCCCAATTTATATCACACAGCTCTATGAAATATCAAGGGCGTCGCCAAGGGGGGGCAGGAAGGGGCAGCTGCCCCCCCCTAGAGATTCTAAAAAACTTGCCAAATATCACGCAACCAAAGTCCTAAGTATTTGACTAGATTCGCTTGAAGTTCAAGCCTTGAACAATCATTCCCATGCGTTGAAACACGAATGAATTCACCAATTCCACTCTTAAGAGCCATTTCACAAAATGATTGCGCTCAAGTTTAGGTAAAAGAGTGCGTCATTGTCTATGTGTGCGTAGCGAATCACACGAATGCAATATAAACAGTGTAACATCAGTAACATGAGAGTCAAGACCGACGAAACAATCTTGAGCCGTTATTGTAATATGTTTTGGTAAAAATTATAGATTATGAAAAATTGAATATTTTATTTAGCGTAATGCGTTACACATTACGCTAAATAAAATAAACAAAGAAACACTGATAGGTATTATGTAAAATATTATAGCGAATGATACTTATAAAAAAATGGTTAAATAGAACACGGGGTGGATGTACAATGGGGCCGGTGTTTCCTTGTCGTCTACGTCGGATCAGATACAAAAGTGCTACCCTCTTCCATGCGGTTTAGACAGTTTCTCATTCTAAAATGCTAAAAAAATAACTATTAATTTCCGATATCTACGTATAAATCAATGTTAAATAGAAAAAAAGAGTATAAAAATAAATATATTTTACCAGACAACTGATATACCGACTTAATTATTGCAAACAATTAATAAAAAAATATATATAATTATTTTACAAAAAAAAACACATCTTAACAATATGTGAAACAAACAAAATCTAACTTACGAAAAAAAAAATACAAAGCGGATCAGAATTATGTGGTCGTAGTATAATATTCACTTTATTTCGTGAGCGCTCGTAAATCGGGACGACGGAAAAAATTGCACGGGTCCTTCCACGACGGGCGCTCGCGCCGTTCTGATCGGTACACACTTACGTTTAGTAATTTATTGTGATTTAGACTGATGTTCAAATTGATATTTTGACAAAATTTATGCAAATATTGTCAAAATAACTATAGGGTTCGATTTCTAAAGAACATAAATTATTTTGGAATAATTTTATTTTCACAATTACTTCGTATTTCAACTAAAAAACACGTTTAAAAAACAAAATAAAAGTGAAAAATTGGTCGAAGAATTTATTTTTTTACTCATTAATGGTAATAAAATTCAGGAAATCTATTTCATTAAGCGACTACAAAAATACATGTCTGACCCTGTATGTATTTTTTAAACATGGTTTAAAAAATGGTTTGGCCATGATGAGTGTGCACCGAAAACTTATACATGGAAACTTACAAGATTTTAATAATAAAGTGGTCGAGAAGTTTACAATGAATCCCCGAAAATTATATTTTAATTAACCTAATATAAACAAACAACGACCATTATAATATTAAAATCTGATAATTAAACAAAATACGCTGTACGCTGTACACTTATTCAAATTCAAACTCCTTTTTATTCTATTTTTCTAATAAATATTATTATAACTTATTTACAAGTTTTTATTGCATAGTCAAGAGCTCGTGCTCCTGTAGCTTTACACATTGGACTCTGTACTGTCACAGAATACCTACAATTCATACCTACTTTTCTCATTCATAGAGAATGAGAAAAGTATGAATTGTAGTAAGTAAAGTCAACTTGCCCCCCCCTGCGCCATCGGCTGGCGACGCCCTTGTGAAATATGGAACGATAATTTAAATTAAGTTGTATTTTGCGTCTATGACCATATTTTTTTGCCCTTTGTTGATTTTGAAATGAAACTACTTTTACGGATTTTATCGCGGTTTTAATTTTAGATTTTTGTTCCCGATATAATCCGTAAAAGTAGTTTCATTTCAATGTCTAACATTCGCGTAAACCTAAGAAACCACTTTGTTGATTTATTTAATGCTGCTTAGAAATTTTTAAAGGCTAGGATGATGATGAATGCTAATTCTAGTATGGGCTTCATTTGCAGAGTAATGCTAAAAAAATATTGTTTATTTGTTGTATAAAGTTGTATGCTTCATCCTAAGCTAATAAAGCTTTTTAAATTAAATATATGTAAGCAAGCAACACGTGAGTTCTATACAATAGGATTTTTTGTTCACAAACGTGCACAATGATCAATACTCATACCTACTCCATTTCACTGGCTCAGTTTGAAAGTTAATAGTTATAAATCTCTCATAACATACATAAATAACATGTCACGTCGTTTGTCAACGATGGACAATATAATCTACTTTACCGATTTCCATCAAATTTGCACGTGTGCAGCTTACTCGAACTTGTAAGATGGGATAGTTACATCTCCATTTAAAGTTAAAATATTATTTCATATTTTTTTAGTTATTTAAAACCTACATTTTTACTTACCACGCGCCACAATACCTTTAATGCTTAAAATACCCGTCTGCTACAAATGAAAACCTCCAATTCTGACGTTTAAGTAAATACTTAAGCTGCGAATTATGCTAATTAAATGTTGTTGTTGCTCATGCTTATTATGTAGATATGCCTAATGAAACTGCAATAGATACCATAATGATGATAGAGAATACTTTACGCAGAAGACTTCGGCAGCTAATACTTTACCCACATACGAAGTAATTAGAATTCTATTAAATTTTCTGTGGTTATAAAAATGTAGTATTTTTTGTACCAACCTAAAACTAACTCAAAGTATCTATGTGATAATCAGAACGTAAGTAAAGTAACAAAGTAGGTATTTACTTATCTTGCTATATTTTATGTTTATTTCAAAAAATAATTTACAACGTAGGTACCTATTTAAATAATGCCTTTGTTACTAAGAAGCAACATAGTAGGTAGTTAAACTTGTAACGAAAAAAATTACAATAATATTTTGAAGATTCGTGTAACCAACCAATATTACCTACATTGATTATTTTGTAGGTACTCAAGTAATTTCGTACATACAAGCAGTTATCTACGCAGTAAATTCGACATGACTAAGTATTATCCAATAATTTGATCATTTAACTCAGTTTATTTATTTTGATACACGAACTTGATAGCTAATGTGGTTACAGCTTCGTCTCTTCAATTTCTTATCGTATTTGACGAACACAAAGGTTGTAAATTGAATGCGTAACACAATTTTCAACGTCGCGTTGTTTAGGATGCAGAAAGAAGGGTTCGCCGTATCAATGTCTACGCGCAAAGCTGGCGCGCAGGCCCTTTTCACCGCCCGCCCGCACTCGCCGCCACTGGGCGGAAAACCTTCGGTAGCTGATAGCAGACAGTCGCGCACCGCCCGTTTCCACCGCTACACATCGATCGCCTCTAACACTGATTGTGTAGCATAACGTGCTCATTGTTACAGTGCTGTGCCTGAGATATTATAAAAATACAACATGTCCTTCGACAAAGATGAACTACGTGATGAGTAAGTACCGTAGTCGAGATTATTCTGTGCATGTTTCATGCTTTGCAATGACTGTCACTGGCCACAACTTAAAGTAGGTGAATCGATGAGTACATACTGTTCATCATTAAACTGATGTTTCCTTCATATCTACTGTTAACGTTAAATGTAAAGACTTTTAATGAGCACGAGGTTTAGAATGACGTCAATTCTTATTGCAATTAAGCGTAGAATAGTAAAAGATAAATAGAATTACTTGAAAGAGAAAGTTTGTGTAACTTTTAAACGTGGTATTCGTTATTTTTCACAAAGAAAATAGATTAATGTTGGTGTCATAAAACAAAAAAGGGTCTATAGATACCGTTTATGATCTTTTAGAGATTGTTGCTTCGATAAGTGCCTTAAAAGATATCTGACACAATTTTGATGAATAAATGGGTCGACCTATTCTACGTGTTACGTCTCGAATTTTGCTTGTAGTAAAGAGTTGTTTATGTAGCTATAAACAAACAATAAAAACCTGATGAAGTGTATTGTGTTGGCCTTGCTTTCTATGATTATTTCAGTAGAAATTATCTGTTGATTTTCTGTACATGTAAAGTCTAATAAAAGACAGATTGCTTCTTCATAATCTAGTAATCAAACAAATAATGTTATTTTAGATAATAGACAACAAATCATAACGCTTCTCAACCACGTAACATTGATTCATGCATACGTCTATATTTGTAAACTATTTTTTTATAACTTCTTTTTCTTTTCGTTATTTTGGCATCCAAGCAATTTCATGTAAGTATTAATTTTCTAATAAGTATAAAACTTGGCTATTCTTACCCGCTATTTTAGTGCTAATTTGTGTACTTACATTATGTTCAATTGACTATGTACTTATACCTCTCGTTAGCTATGATGTTCGCTAACTATAAGGCTCTATAGTGATAGTCTGACGATTGTCAGCTGCCAGAAGACAAGATATCGATGTCTTATTAGCTGCTACGTAGTAAGCTACAACGGACTCTAGGCATTTACTATTGAAGATAGTGGTGGTGTCGTATTTACTGCATTTTACGTAGAGTAACGTAGCAGGTGTAATTTACAATTTTTGAGATCAAGAGGGGGCTCTACGTCAAATTCATCAAACTGTATGTTGATAGTAAAGTAGAAATCGAATAGTTATATGGATCTCCTAATTGTGCACATGTATTTTGCGCCTAATATAGTTTTTAAATGCGTCTTATGTTTGAGTTAATACAAAATATTGCTTCATTCTTTATGCGTGATAAATAATGAAACAATATTTTTTATTTACTCTTCTTATCAAATATTTTAAATATTAGCTGTTAAAATATGATCATTTATTTTCTGTTCCCCAATTTAACTCAAATTTATCCGAGAAGAGTCCTGGTAGACCGAAGCGTTCCCTAAACCTCAAGGCCCCAATTCAGCTATTTATAATTCGACGATGAATCAATGAAAATTGTATTAAAATGACATTATTCGTATTTTCCTAAGCTAAATCCCTCTCCCACTGCCATCAAAATAAACAATTAACATGTAGAGATTGTATTGTAGAGCAAGAATTAAGCTAATACTCCACATAATTACCGATACCACGTATTGGTAGTATTATATATAGTTACAAAGGGTCAATCCGAGATCTAACTGCACCAAGCAACACGGAGGCTTAACCTCACTGATTGAATGCTCTGTGCGGTAACGATAAGCCTCTTACGTTAGTAATACTTTCTCGTATTATTCTATAATACCAGCGTAACCTATAATCAACCTATATATCCAATTACCCGAGTGCAACTCTACACTCTAGGAGCACAATATAACTTGGTATAAAGTTGTCATCAGATATAATTCGCTCTATAGCATGACTTCCGTGAACCATTTATTGAACGCGTTCAACACAATTCCTTTACTAGGCAGAAATAAAGCCGCGGTAGATGTGACATAAAATATGATTCATTATACATTGAAGCATTGCTTTGTGAGCACACGTAGTTACATTAGGACTGTATTCAATGTAACGCTTGTTTGGGGCAAAGGTTTTAGATCACGCAATTCTGAATCGTAAAGTAACGTAATAAAAGTTTTTGTGGATTTGCAGACCGCTTTATGAGAACCGTCCAGTACACTATTCGCCTTTGGAAAGTTAATCAAACAATACGCTGCATTCGCTCAGTGCCACTCGCGTTATACTCTGGCGGAATATAATTTATTAAAAAGGTTATTTACCAAATTGTGTTGTGTTAATAACAGGAAAGTGTTCAATAAGGTAAGTCGATTAATTTATTATTAGAAACTATTTTGTAAGATTTATTTTATCTTTATTTAATAATAAGAATTAAACCAACCAAATCACAATTATTTCAGTAAGTCGAAAAAAAAATTTAATACTTTTGCGTCATCCATATTTTGTCAATTTTATACAACAATTTAGTAGAGTTTAAAAAATGATTTAAGTAACCGATTTTTAGATGAAAAATTATTAGTTAATATCTACTACCTTGTACATTTACAAGCCCTAAACATTCCAAAGTTAATTCCTTTGCCTGATTATAGGTACAGTTTACGCAACTTCGACTAGTTAGCAACCTTGATAAATGTTTGCAAACAGATTGTATCAGCGTTGTTTATTACTGTACCTCTAAAAAATACATCTCGCGATAACCTTTGATATAACGTAACACCATCTATTATGTTGATGTTGTTTTATGAACTGAAACGTGATGACATTGACTGACTTAACATGTTTTCGTAATAAGGCACTAAAAAGTACCGATAATCTACTCTCGATTCGGATTGCTTTTGTTTTAGTTACTTATATTAAAATACGTTAACAGTTTTTTTTAAATAACATGATACCTACACCCTTTGTTTTTTATTAAGGTTGATAGATCTATAACAACAACGCCATGCCTTGCAACTGTGAGGCTGAATTGACGACCGAATCGCCAAAACATCAAAACGGATGCGAGATGAATTCTCGACGTGCTTCAGGTCACCAGACGAACAATCATCATCGGCACCAGAACGGCGACTCTGAAGAAGCAGTCGATATAGAGACTGTTAGGTTGATATTCTTTTTCTTTAAAATCTGATGATTACTTAATGAAGACTCTGCGTCTTGTAGAGTACGGCTCGTTCACCAGCTGCAATAATCTTACTTTTAGGGTCATTCGTGGGCCTCAGGTTTTCTGAAAAATGTATAATATGAAATACAGCCATGTAAGTTTAACCAGTTTAACATAGCTTGGGCAAGGCGATGCTGAAGACGGAGAACAGAAACGAATGAAAATAAAAGTGTTAACAATTTTAATTAAACTTCTTTTTCTTATTTTTATGTAAATGGAAGCCTATTTAAGCATTAAGTAAGCCGCGATTCCTCGAGGGATTCCTAAGCTAACAATTTTATAAAACTACGAATTCAAATAAACGAGAAAATAGCTCGGAAGTTTAATTTTTGTGTCCGATTTAAACTAGGTCGGTTGCGGTCGGGACTTCATTTCGTAATCGTATACGAGTTAGTTGTATTGTACTTTAAAAGCAAATAAAGAAATGTTTATTCGGGGTGAATATTTTAGTCAGGTAGATTTGTATAGCAGGTAAGTAAAGTGTGTGACAAAAACAGAAAATGCCGTGACTGACGTATGAATTAAATGGGTTTCGTAATAAAACGAACGAGTATTGTGTAAATATGATATTGAATGTGCATATTTTATAATAGACCTCTTATTCTCGACCTTTTCTCAACAGGTACCCCGATGGCACGGTACGCCTACGGAACCCTAACATCGAGTTAATGGACCAAGACATTTTATATCACTTGGCACTTGGCAGTGGATCCCACGATCTTGTTGAGATGTTCGGTGATGTGAAGGTAAACCTATTATACTACTTTTACATCCATTTCTTTTCATAAAATCTTTACCTTACTTCTTTTACAAAAGTATGACTAAAAGGTGCGAGAAGTAATGGTTGGAATCTGTCGTTCCTCAACCACGGAGATTGAATTTTGAAGGCTTGTCTTCTTAATGAAATATTGCAGTTTTATTTAAATTGATTTGACATTTGCAACCATGCTACGAAGTTAATTGCTGACCATTCACTTGAAGAAAAATGTCATTGAACATGACTTAAACGATAGTTCAAAAGCGCAATTAAACCTTTGTAAAACGCTACTCCGAATTTTCCAATCTACCGAAACTAATTTAGACAAATTATGCTGGAAATTATTAGTTCAGTTTTTTTAAACCCTGAAAAGTTCTCATGGACATTCTCTACAGTGATCTGTGATATAAGCAAAGGATGATGCACTCCGCCTGGTACATCATCCTTCGCTAATATCACAGATCACTAAAACTACACGCCAATTACCGAGAACAATGATCACTCTACCTTGGCAAACTTTTTTGTATGTCCTCATGAATTCATGTGCCTTTAATAGTGCTCTCGTTTTTTTGCCAGTTCGTTTGCCTGGGAGGTACACCGAAGAGGATGGAGCAGTTCGCGTACACGATCATGGCGGAGATCGGCCACAAGCTGCCATGCGGTACGACGCTGCACGATATTAGCCAGTTCTCCTACAGATACTCAATGTACAAAGTGGGACCGGTCCTCTGTATAAGTGTAAGTATTTTCGACATAAAATTTTCTATTCAGATATACTTGACATACATATATAACTATAAATTGCTTGTTTATAAAGTGAGATAATAAAAGAGAAATTGAAACAAAACTGATATCAAATTTGTAATTTATGCCACTCAGAAACTAACCTAACTTAATCAAAAACTAATTGAATATTGTTGTGAGTCTAAGCTTAATTAGTAGTTAATGAGTTTACCTAACCTTCACAACCTGCTTAGTTACTGGCAAGCGTGATTAGTAAACAGAGTTATGATCTTAGATTGAGTTACTATAGAGCAGTTGTTAATCACGTGCGTAATGCCTCGTGACCTGACTCTTACGATATAAGTGAAAGATAGGGGTGCTTCCTCTATTAGTCCTACTAATATATAAAATGGCGAAAGTTTGTATGTATGAATGTATGCATGTTTGTTACTCTTTCATGCAAAAAGCAGTGAACGAATTTGAAAATAATTGGTACATAGATAGTTTACATAGATTAACACATAGGTATTAAGAAGAAGTTTTGATCCCGATTTTATGTTCTCGTGGAATCATTTTCGATTTGTATCCAGATCTCAAGTGATATTTTTTTCTATACTTTCATATTTGGTATCTGCCTACTGATTAAAAAAACGTAGACGGCGTTTTTTTGAATCGGTTGCCACATTTGCATCGGTGCGTGCACTCAGGCCAGCAGTATTTATTTCAGTTGCAAGTAGCGTTGCCAGGCGCCCGGATAAAGCCGGACATAGTTAGGCTTTTTGATTGCATGTCCGGCTAAAATAAACGGTGTCCGTCTTGTCCGGCTTTTGTAAGGCTTTTTACGATAAGTAAAATGAAGTTTGAAGTTTTTTTTAGTTAAAAATGTCTTATTTGTTCATAAATGTTTAATTATCTAGAATTTAATTTTATTGTGCAACTCAAAGAGAAAAAGTTTTTATTTTAATAATCAAAGGGGCTTGATTTTACATAAAAAAAAATATTGTACCTAAATCCTCAATAATATAGGGTGTCCGGCTTTTTTTACCAAATGTCCGGCCAAACTGGCTGGTCTGTCCGGCTATTGGGTTTGGCGACCTGGCAACGCTAGTTGCAAGGCAAGGGTTTCGTAACAAGCTAATATGTAGAAATCCCACGAGTATCATCGCCTTTGCAATTGATTTGTGGCACGTAACTACATATACTAATATAAGTGAAAAACTATGCTACATTAATACTTTTACATAGTACTAATCGTAAATGACTAAAACGAATTTAAATATTTACATCCAATTGATTAAATAATGTCATCACATCAATTGCAAACTATTTCTCGTATAAACAAACGGTCCTTATCATGCAGTGAAAATAATGTGACAGCAACCTTGGACGTTAATGGGTTGTGTCAATTGCAGCAATTTTCAATTGAGACAAATTACTGGCATGGCTTGAAGCCCTTGCACGTGTACGGAATGCATCGGTGATTGGATCCATTGAAGAAGGCGGAGTTATCTGGATTGATCTAGATTACAGTCGTGATAAACATGGAGTTAAACGCCTCTTAGGGATTACTTTTTCTTGCTTTGTAGCCTACATCTGTTAAACGTTTGAGCACTATAAGAGTCACTGGTGATTGACAAACTATTTTTTTTTTCTTAGCTGCAATCGCAGAAATTTACCGATCACAGGTTAAGCTATGCTTGACATGGTCGGGCCGTGGGTGGGTGACCATGTATGTCGTAAAGAGTTCTTCCGTGTTTCGGAAAACACATTAAAAAAAAACAATATGAGAAGTTGCTACAAATCGATAGTACTAATAATAACGAGGTGTTTCGGACAAAAAATTAAGTAACGTCAATCAAAGAACATTTTTCATGCATCACACAAAAATATGAATGGATATTGTTACCCAAATATTTACTTGGGATAATAATGATGTTATCGAAGTTCATTCAAAGTTTTATCTGCTTGCGTGCACAGTTTGTGATCGATCACGTGCGTGACATATTACTTTTATCTAACAGAGAAATATAATAAAGAATTTGACAGAATTAAGTTAGGAGGCTGTGTAAGGGCTGTAGGATTTGACCCTTAAATTGTGCTTGATGCCTTTAGGTCTTTAATGGATTGACGATGCTCAATACTTTATTGATTCCATAATGTAGTTACAGGTGGTAATTTTAAGTACAATGATCAATTATGGACCCCGTAGGGCACAGCATTATGGTAGGAGAGAGGAATAGCTCTGTTTTATTATGTTTGATGTTTGATTGAGGAATGTTATATGACTTGGGATACTGATAAGTTATTTACTAAAAATATTGATTTAAAGAGTTGGTATAGTATGATTAGTTGTGACATGGAGATCAAATATACGATCAACTGGTAGAAGTCCTATGAGAAAAGTGTTCAGAACCTGTATGAAAAGATAGTGCTCTTGATTTTCAATCATTATATCAAACTTGTAGAAACTGTGTGGCTCTTCTTTGTTGGAATGGTTTTTAATTTATGAAAAATGAAAAAAAAAACAATAGTAAAATCATATACAGAAATCGTCTGCATCGAAATCATTTTTAACTAATTATTTTTCTTTTCTGCAGCACGGCATGGGCATACCCTCCGTAGGGATCTTGTTGCATGAGGTCATAAAGCTCATGTACCACGCCAAGGTGAGGGACCCCGTATTCTTCAGGATCGGCACTTGCGGTGGCATCGGCTTCGAAGGCGGCAACGTCATCATCTCGGAAGAGGCTGTTGATGGTAACTTAAGGAACATTTACGAACTGGTAAGTATATGAGCCAAAATAAGAGCATTTAGTGTAAAATATTACAAGTAAACTTTCTCTTGATAGTTACAGTTAGACACATTACTAGTAAGCCGTTATTGTTTTAAGAACTGCATGAGTGAAATAAAATGCATTACGGTTTTCACTTTGGGCATACATATACCGTGGCATGACAGGAAAACTTGTTTATAATTTATTGTAACAGATTGACGGGCTTCCCCTAAACTGCAACATACGTCATAATACTAGGCTTTTACCTCTGTTTATTTATAAACAAAGCTTGGTATACATGTTAATCGACACGTAGACCAATGTACCATAAAGGAGTAACACCTTCCTCCTTCTTCCTGCCGTTTGATTGCAAGGATGGCCGAGAGGTTGAGGTCACCACGCCAAAAACACTGTGAGCGATGTGTCGCGGGTTCGATCCTCGCATTAGGACAAGCGTTTTTTATCCACGATAATTGTGTGTCGCAAAATCCCTGCGACTCAACGATTCAATAAGAAAATACTACTTTTAGAGAAGCTGTAGCTAACTGA
>NW_020799665.1:0-69665 GCF_003590095.1 Trichoplusia ni
CTAACCTAACCTAACCTAACCTAACCTAACCTACCAACCTAACCTAACCTAACCTTTTTTTTTTTTTTTTTTTTTTTTTCGGGGGGAAATCCTCATGGACTTCCTCCGCCAGGGGAGAGGCGGAGGGGTGTGCCGGACTCTTACCGGCTAAAACCCCCCGGTGTGTCTCCTCGCACGTGGGCACGCGGGGCCGCGGGAGTCCAAATTCCTCCGCAGCCCCGCACTAGTGCTGGCCCGGTCAGTCCGGGCCTCGCCTCGTGCACGGGGTAGTGAGGTGTTTGCCTACCCCGTGCACCGCCTCAGAGGCGCGCGCCGACACTCGCTCGCGCCTCCGCCTCGGGTCCATGGAATAGGGGGCGGGGGGCTTCCCCGAGTCCCGCGCCCCTGAACCCATTCATGGGGGCTGGAAGAGGGCGTTGTCCGCCCTCCTCCTGCGCCCGGTGCGCTTTCTGCGGCCGGGGAAGGGAGTCGAGATCTCCCTCTCCCGCTCCGCAGCTTCCTTCTGCGACATCACGTCCTCGCAGAAGGACACCACCGCGTCCCACGACTCTGCGCTACCGACCATCTTCCGCACTACGGCCGGCAGCGACAGATCGCCTCCTACTTCATTTGTGAGGACACGGCGCTGCTCTCCCAAGCCACACACTCGGCGAGAGTGTGTTGCGCCGTGTCCTCCCCGCAATGGACGCAGTGGTGGCACCGAGCGTCCGGCTCCCTGTTTATGCGACACAGGTACTTGCCGAAGCAACCGTGCCCCGACAGCACCTGCGTCACCCTGAACGACAGGGAGCCGTGCCTTCTCCCGAGCCAGTCGTCGAGCACTGGCCGGATCGCCTCGACGGTTGCGAGGCCGGCGGCAGGGCGCAGAAGCCTTTGCCGCCATTCCGCCACCAAGACCTGACGGAGCTCTGCTCGGCGCAGTGCGATCTGTCGCTGCGCCGGTCTCGAGCCCCGTGCCCGCTCTTCCTCGCGCCATCGGTACAACGACGCGAGTACTTTCGCCTCCAGGTCCCAGGGCGGGGATCCGGCCAGTACGCAAGCCGCCTCGTAGGAGATCGTGCGGTAAACCTAACCTAACCTAACCTAACCTAACCTAACCTAACCTAACCTAACCTAACCTTTTTTTTTTTTTTTTTTTTTTTTTTTTTTTTTTTTTTTTTTTTTAGGCGGGGAATCCTCATGGACACCCGCCCTCCCGGGGGGGAGGACGGGTAGTGTCAGACTCTTACTGACTAAACCTAACCGCCGGGTGACGTCAGCCGCGTTTTATGCCGGCACGTGGAGCTGCTTAGCATTACTACACTGTGCCGGCCGCGGGGATCCGCCGGCCGTTGAGTAGGGCCGGCGGCTCGCTTTCGCGTTTGTTTGTGGAGACCGACGTGTAAAGAGCGTCGGCCTCCTCGCCTCATACTGGGGTCGCACCCGTCACACCGAAATGCGACCCCCCGTCGCGGGTCTGTTTTGACGGGCGATATGCACCCCCGTGCCTATCGCCCAGACCCTAGTTAGGGCGGCAAGTTGCGCTCATGCGCAGCTCGTCGCCGCCCCACACGACGTCGGCGTATGGCGGGCGCGCTGGGATCTTCTTCCCTCGCGCGCTCCGCCGCCTCCTTCGCTGACATAACAGTCTCTGCGAAGGAGGCCAGTGCGTTCCACGCTGCACGACTGCTGATAGCTGACGCGACAACAGCCGGCAGCGCGGAAAGGGTCGTCAATTTAGCGCCGTCAGGAGTTCGGAGCGTGCTTCGGCAAAAGCCGGACATACGGCCAGAGTGTGCAATGCGGTGTCATCATCGGCACCGCACTCATGGCACGCAGTCGACTCCTCCCTCCTGACGACGCGGCACAAATAGTGCCCGAAGGCACCGTGCCCTGTGAGCACTTGCGTGAGGCGGTAGGTCAACGCGCCGTACCGCCTCTCCGCCCACGGTTGTAGGTGTGGGCGGATCGCCTCACAGATGGCCCGCCCCGCCGTCGGTCGTGAGAGCCGCAGCTCCCAGTTCCTCAAGGTGACGAGGCGGGCTTGTCCTCTCCAGGTATCGAGCTGCCTCGGCGAGGGGTCGACGCCCCGGGACCGGAGCTCGGTGATGCGGGTGTAAAGGTCCGCAAGCACCTTAGCTTCCAAGTCCCAAGGCGGAGTCCCCGCCAAGGCAGTCGCGGCTTCATGCCCGACAGTGCGGTACGCACGGACGATCCTGATGGCGACAGCACGCTGCGCGCCAAGCAGGACCGCCCGACTGTCGGGCATCAGCGTCTTAGCCCAGATGGGTGCGCCGTACAGGGCCATCGAACGGATGACACCTGCATACAGTCGGCGGCACCCTACGTCGGGGCCCCCGACGTTCGGCAGTAACCTTCCGAGAGCAGTTGCGGCAGCCCGGAGTCTAGGCGCCAGCCTTCGGAAGTGCTCTCGGAAGTTGAGCCGCCCGTCGAGGACCAAACCGAGGTATTTCATTGTGCCTGACAGCGGGATACGAACACCCTCCACTGTCAGGCACGCGTCAAGTCCGGTGGTTGGGCTCCGGGGGCCGTGCAGCAAAAGCGCTTCGGTCTTCCCCAGAGCCACGTCGAGTCCTAGCATCCGGATGCGACCCACGACGAGTTGTACGCCGCAGGTGGCACGCCGGATGCATTCTGCGGGGGTTGAACCCCGCGCCAAAACCAATGTATCGTCCGCGTGCCGCGTACAGGGCAGGAGAGCGCCCCGAAGGGTCCAGTCGTACCCGATGTTCCACAAGAGGGGCCCCAAGACAGACCCCTGTGGAACACCGCGTCCCGTCTCCCACCTCTGCGGGCCGCTTGGCCCCGCGAACGATATTTCCCTCCCGGAGAGGTAGTTCGCCACGACGCGCTGCAAGTAGAGCGGCACCCCGTGGAATCGGAGCGCCGACTCTATGCACTGATGCGGCAGCGAATTGAAGGCGTTGGCGATATCTAGCGACACCGCTACCGCCACGCCCCCTCGCGCTACCGCATCCGCGGCGAACTCCTGGACTACTTTTATGGCATCCACCGTGGACCGCCTCGCCCTAAAGCCATATTGGCAGTCCGACAGACTCGGACCAGTCCTATCTAGATGCCGGACGATGCGGGCAGCGATGACGCGCTCAAAGAGCTTGCCCGCCTCGTCCAGCAGGACAATCGGCCTATATCCAGACGCCGAGTCTGCCGGTCGTCCCTCTTTGCGAAGAAGGACGAGCCGCCCAGTCTTCCAAACATCCGGGAATCTGCCCTCCTCCAAACAGGAGTTGAGCAGACCCCGGAATCGACTTTCGAGGGGCCCCAGTGCCAGCGCAAGAGCGCGCGCCGGCACTCCGTCGGGGCCCGGGGCGGTCTTCTTAGGGCGAAGGCGAGCGATGGACGCCTCCAGTTCCCCCTCCGTGATCACCTCCAGTGGCTCCGGTGCCTGAGGCGCGACCACCACTGGAGGGAGGATGTCTGTCCGGGTTGGAAACAAGGACGAGACGACGACGTGGAGCAGCTGGGCCTCCATGGTCTCCGTGATCGGGGGCCCGGCGGCGCGGAGCTTGTTCCGCGCCATGAGGTACGGGCGCCCCCACGGATCCCTGTTGAGGTCCTCCAGCATCTCCTGCCTTGCTCCCTCCTTGGCCTGTAAAATGGCCAGGCGGAGATTGCTCCTCGTCGTACGGTAGGCCTCATACAGCGAGGCCTCCCTCGTCTCGTCCCTGTCCGGTCTTCGGGCGTGCCTGGAGCGGTAGCGGGTGTGGGCCCGCTTTGCCCCCAAGCACGCCTCTCGGAGAGCTGCGATCTCGGGCGACCACCAGTAAACTGACCGGCGGTTCGGCCGCCGCCGGACGCGAGGCATCGCGGTGTCGCACACTAAAGTTATAGTGCGACGGAAGCGCTCTGCCTCGTCGTCGATTGAGCGGCCTGAGACCGCCGGCGTGGACCAGTCGGCCACAATGGCCGCCTCGATCAGCAGCTCTCTGTCCATCCTTTGTAGGGCCCATCGTGGGTTTCCCGAGTCCGGTGTAAAGCGCCGGATCCCGGGTCCCCCAGGAGTGGAAACGCTGAACCGTACGTATCGATGGTCCGATAGCGTCTCCACCTCCTCGACGCGCCAATCGCGAACGCGCTCCGCAATAGACGGAGCGCAGAACGACACGTCGACGATGGACCCTCCGTTCTGCCGTACGCAGGTGTGGACCCTACCCCTATTCAGCAGGGCAAGGTCCAATCCAAGGGCCCACTCCTCCAAAAGCTCCCCGCGCCGGTCGGTTGCCGGTTCCCCCCACGCCGTGCTCTTAGCGTTGAGGTCACCGAGCAAGATGACCGGGCGAGGCGACAGCGTCCGAACAAGGGCCTCGAGCTCGGCCAAAAACGACTCGAACTCAGCTAGACCCCTGTTCGGTGAGAAGTAGACCCCCACTACTGCGTACGGCCCCCACTTCACTACAACATATCCTGAGCCCCTGCGGACAATATGCAGGGGCTTCGAGTCAGCACCCAAGGCGCTTATGACGGCGACGGAGCCGTCGAGGTCCCCCGCCCAATTGGGACGAGAGGCCACATAGTATGGCTCCGCCGCCACTGCCACATCAATGCCCCACTGCGCCAGCGACTGAAGGAAGAGATCCTGTGCGCCGGCGCAGTGGTTCAGGTTCCCCTGGAGGAGGAAGTGTGGACGGACGTTATCCATTACTGGTCGTCCATCCGTTCCTCCTCACAGGGTTGAGCCTGCGATGTGGCCGCATTGGGCACTTTCCCCAATGCGGCCATTTGTTTCCTAATAAGGGCCGGGGGAGCACATCCCCGGCTGCCCATTTGGTGGGCGGCACCGCGACCGAGCCCGGCGCATATCGCGCACCTGGCAGGCTCCTTGCACACCGCTGCCTTGTGCCCGGGCATCGCGCAGCGGTAACATAAACCGCTGCGGTCCGCGGGGCACATGCACACCGGCCTTGTGTGGCCGAGTGCTAGGCAGCGGTAGCACTTCAGTGGTCGTGCCTCCAGCTGCACGACCGTCGCCGAGCTCCATCCCACCAGGAACTTCTGCGTCCTGGTGGTTACGAGCCTCGGTACCGCCTCCAGTAACCTTTTTTTTTTTTTTTTTTTTCCTCATGGACACCCGCCCTCCCGGGGGGGAGGACGGGTAGTGTCAGACTCTTACTGACTAAACCTAACCGCCGGGTGACGTCAGCCGCGTTTTATGCCGGCACGTGGAGCTGCGTTGCATTACTACACAGTGCCGGCCGCGGGGATCCGCCGGCCGTTGAGTAGGGCCGGCGGCTCGCTTTCGCGTTGTTTGTGGAGACCGACGTGTAAAGAGCGTCGGCCTCCTCGCCTCATACTGGGGTCGCACTCGTCACACCGAAATGCGACCCCCCGTCGCGGGTCTGTTTTGACGGGCGATATGCACCCCCGTGCCTATCGCCCAGACCCTAGTTAGGGCGGCAAGTTGCGCTCATGCGCAGCTCGTCGCCGCCCTACACGACGTCGGCGTATGGCGGGCGCGCTGGGATCTTCCTCCCGAGCGCGCTCCGCCGCCTCCTTCGCTGACATAACAGTCTCGGCGAAGGAGGCCAGTGCGTTCCACGCTGCGCGACTGCTGATAGCCGAAGCGACAACAGCCGGCAGCGCGGAAAGATTGTCAAGTCCGAGTGCCGTCAGGAGTTCGGAGCGTGGCTCGGCGAATGCCGGACATGCGGCCAGAGTGTGGAGTGCGGTGTCGTCAACGTCACCGCACTCATGGCACGCAGTCGACTCCTCCCTCCTGACGACGCGACACAGGTAGTGGCCAAAAGACCCATGGCCTGTAAGAATCTGCGTGAGGCGGTAGGTTAACGCACCGTACCGCCTCTCCGCCCACGGTTGTAGGTGTGGGCGGATTGCTTCGCATATAGCCCGCCCCGCCGTCGGCCTCGAGAGCCGAAGCTCCCAATTTCGATATGTGACGAGGCGGGCTTGTCTTAGCCATGTGAGTCTTTGCCCTGGCGAGGGGTCGACGCCCCGGGACCGGAGCTCGGTGATGCGGGTGTAAAGGTCCGCAAGCACCTTTGCTTCCAAGTCCCAGGGCGGAGTCCCCGCCAGGGCAGTCGCGGCTTCGTGCCCGACAGTGCGGTACGCACGGACGATCCTGATGGCGACAGCACGCTGCGCGCCAAGCAGGACCGCCCGACTGTCGGGCATCAGCGACTTGGCCCAAATGGGTGCGCCGTACAGGGCCATCGAACGGATGACACCTGCATAGAGTCGGCGACACCCTACGTCGGGGCCCCCGACGTTCGGCAGTAACCTTCCGAGAGCAGTGGCGGCAGCCCGGAGTCTAGGCGCCAGCCTTCTGAAGTGCTCCCGGAAGTTGAGCCGCCCGTCGAGGACCAAACCGAGGTATTTCATCGTGCCTGACAGCGGGATACGAACACCCTCCACTGTCAGGCACGCGTCCAGTCCGGTGGTTCGGCTCCGGGGGCCGTGCAGCAAAAGCGCTTCGGTCTTCCCCAGAGCCACGTCAAGTCCGAGCATCCGGATGCGACCCACGACGAGTTGTACGCCGCAGGTGGCACGCCGGATGCATTCTGCGGGGGTTGAACCCCGCGTCAAAACCAAGGTATCGTCCGCGTAACAAACGACCCGCGTACAGGGCAGGAGAGCGCCCCGAAGGGTCCAGTCGTACCCGATGTTCCACAAGAGGGGCCCCAGCACGGACCCCTGTGGAACACCGCGTCCCGTCTCCCACCTCTGCGGGCCGCTTGGCCCCGCGAACGATATTCCTCTCCCGGAGAGGTAGTCCGCCACGACGTTCTGAAGATAGAGCGGCACCCCGTGGTATCGGAGCGCCGACTCTATGCACTGATGCGGCAGCGAATTGAAGGCGTTGGCGATATCTAGCGAGACCGCTACCGCCACGCCTCCTCGCGCCACCGCATCCGTGGCGAACTCCTGGACTACTTTTATGGCGTCCACCGTGGACCGCCTCGCCCTAAAGCCATATTGGCATTCCGACAAACTCGGCCCTGTCCTATCCAGATGCCGGACGATGCGGGCAGCGATGACGCGCTCAAAGAGCTTGCCCGCCTCGTCCAGCAGGACAATCGGCCTGTAGCCAGACGCCGAGTCTGCCGGTCGTCCCTCTTGTGACCACGCCTTTCGTGACCTCACCTTTCTTGATCTCAGCTTTTGTGAACTCGCCTGCCTGCCTTGACCTCAACTTTTGTGATCTCACTGAGCTTAGCTTCACCTTATCTTCCTTGACCTCGTCTGGCTTGACTTCACCTTTCGTGACCTTACTTAGCTTGACCTCACTTACTTATCTTAATCTTACCTTGCTTGACCTCACCTTTTGTGACCACGCCTTTCGTGACCTCACGCTTCTTGACCTTAACTTTTGTGACCTCGCCTTTCGTTACCAAACGTGCCTCGACCTTGCCTTGAGTGACGACACTTTGCTTGACCTCGCTTTTCATGACCTCACTCATCTTAACCTTACCTTGCTTGACCTCACTTTGTTGTCTCACCTCACCTTTTGTTGTCTATGGCAGGACGAAAGTAAAATCTTATCATCAACCGATATCCTCTGTTGTTTACTACGAGAAACCAAGTTGCAATCAGAGCAAATTAAATTACTTACTTATGAAAGAAAGTTTGTTTGTTGCCTTTCACTCGAAAAATACTCAACCGATCAATACCATATATTCATTATATTAAGAAAAGAAAACATTAATGAGTTAATTCAACATACCTTAAACAATTATTTTGTCCCGCAATCTAACCTCCTTGCATAAAATAATATGGTGGATCGGGAAAAGCAACAATCAGTTATTGTAATTTAATTAATTTTAAAACTGGTCTTATTTAAACCTGATCTTATCGCCAAAAAAAAAAAAAAACCAAAAGAAAACAAAATAGATTTTTTGACAGCTACGACATTATGGGCGCTTTTAAAACCCTTGACTTCAAAATCTGCCATAGCTATTTTAGGACCCATTAAATTGCAGTTTTATACCGTCGGTGCCTGATTACTGAGCCTAACTCAGTTGTCAATGTCTTTTCTTTGCTACAAGTAGCTATTTGAATAGCTAGCTAGAACATTTTCTCTTACTCATCCATTTTGCTATTTCTGATTAATTTCATTGCGGATTCCAAGGCAGTAAATTGTCAACCTTGGGACAGACCGAAGTTCTGTTTCTTGTTGTTTTCGTTGGTTTCATTGTAGATCCTGGCTTACAGGAGTTGCAATGATGGGCATATGTGGCAGGCTGGCACAAATCCATACATAAACCGGTAAGCTAAGTTTTTTTTCATTGTCTTTGACGAAGTGGTTTATACAAACTAATAAGGAAGGAAAATAATGAATAAAGAAACTTGAAACAAGTATGATAGTAGAGGATTTAAGCAGGTATTACCTTAATTAATTAAAATAAAAGTATAAAACATTTAATTCGAATAATAATGTATAATTAAATTAATCTTAACTAGGTACCCGAAATTTAAACAACTAAACATACTCAGGTTGAAAGTAACATCAGTCTAAAGAACAAATCAATATAATTATATTGATATAGTTTCAATAATATCGAACAGATCACCCTGACCGTTTAGTAAAAATAACTATTTTGTTATTCATAGCTTACGAGTATACAAAAATTAGTGTAATAACAAAGTAAGAGTAGTGAGTAGAGCAAAAAGTGCGAGCGTAGCGCTGACAGGCGCCGCAGCTGATGGTTCAGCGGTCGTTGGGCTGGCGGTAGTAGCCTCTGGAGGGTTCGCCTCTGGCGTGGAGGTGGTGTCGGCCTCGGCACACGAGTGCAGGCCGGGACCGATGCAGGCGGCGTAGGCCATAAGGTGGGGTATCTGATTCTGCTCGTACAGCCCCGTGAAAAGCATATGGTAAGGACCGCGCGCGAACACCGCCACGTCATCACCACCGTGTGTTTCCGAGTCTAGGGGTACGTCGACATGCGATTTCCACGTCAAAGTGCCTGTAAAGGATAAACCGTATACGTTAAATGCATTCATTCATCAATAATCTTGTTGTTGAATCTACTATGAAATACAAGGAGTAATACTTACCAAATCCGTTCTCTTGGGTAACATCGGATCGCTTTCCATTGACATGTGGACGGAAACCAGGCCCATTGGTGTACGATAGCGTCATGTACGGCACATTATTTTCGTCAGTGTCTCTTGAGGGTCCAAGAATGCTATTACCTCGTCGAGAGTACCCGTTGTACGACATAACGTGGGCGTGGTCGGCTGTTACTACGATTAGAGTATCTTCCTCCGAGAGCAGCTCAACGGCGCGCTTGATAGCTTTATCCATTTCAAGAGTTTCGTCAAGAGCTAAGTGCGCAAGGTTGTCGTGATGGGCGTGGTCAATGCGACCGCCCTCGACGAATAAAAAGAAACCCTTCTCATTTCGGTTCAGCATGCGGATTGCAGTTTCCGTGAGTTGCTCAAGTGTGGGCTCAGTGTTGAGATTCGCTTGCATGTGATACTGCAAATGGTTGCTTTCAAACAATCCTAATAAATATTCTGGCAGATTATCATTCAGTTGCAGAAGCTCACTGACGTTCCAAACGTACTTAAAAGAGACACCACGGGCAGCTTTGTCCTGTTGCCACTCTTCAATTAAATTTCGACCATCAGTCCTTCTGCCGGCTTGCGATTCTTCATCGGTCACTGTGGTTGGCAAGAAGTTGCGCCTGCCACCACCCAAAATAACCTGACGAAATAAAATACAATGCAGTACAACTGTATTACACTTGAAACTAAATAGATTATAATAGCTAACTAAAAAAAATGAAACTAACCTTGAACTTGTTGCCGGGATGTTTGTGTATTAGTTGGTAAGCTATGTCGGGGCAGGCGTTGATGTCTTGGTTCGCCGCTTTTACTTCTGCGTCGTTCTCCCAGTTGCGGTTCGCCGTCTTGGCGAACACGCCGGCTGGAGACGCGTGAGTAATGCGGGTTGTTGTCACAATACCTGCGACCCAACGAAAAAATATTAAACAATCAACGATTAATTTGACAAGGGCAACCCGACTGTCTCCGACTTTCCAATGCCGTTGTAAATTTGAAGTGACAATTTCACATTTAATAATTCTATTAGTATTTTTCACATAACATTCACGAAGTAGTGTAGTTTCTATTTATTGTGGTAAAAATAAGCTTCCTAGGCGTAGTTTGATTTTCCTTAGGTGTATGATCATATCGACAGGGAGGATTTTAAAATATGATATCATCATTGGCCTAGCCTTTTCCCAACTATGTTGGGGTCGGCTACCAGTCCAACCGGTTTCAGCTAAGTACCAGTGTTTTACAAGGAGCGACTGCCTATCTGACCTCCTCAACCCAGTTACCTGGGCAACACGATACCCCTTGGTTAGACTGGCTGTCAGACTCTTTCAAGCTTCTGACTACCTGTAACGACTGTCAAAGATGTAGGAATAACAGCCGGGACCCACAATTTTACGTGCCTTCCGAAACACGGAGGAACTCGTTATGACAAAGATGGTCACCCATCTACAGACCAACCGCGTCAAGCATAGCTTAACCTGTGATCGAATCACTTATGCGGTTATAGGTTAGCCACGAGCATAATACAAGGAGAAACAATTTTTGAGTTTTAAGGAAAGTTGTCAATTTTAGAGTTTGTGTGGAAACTGACCAGCATCTCTGCCGTCGGCGAGCGCCCACTCCGCGATAGACTCCACGTGGCGGGCGGTGTCGATGGATGACTCGCAGTTGTGTCGCTGCACGCTCGCGTCCACTCCGAGTAAGCCTTGATTTGTTTTGACGCCGCACAAATACGCCGTCGCGGAGCACGCTGAGTCCGCAACTTGAGAGTTCACGCAATACGTCTGGAATGTAAGAGTATTATATCATTTATGCCTTTTTTTAAATAAATAAATAATAAATTAATTAATGCGGACAACATCACATACGTTGTTCTGAACCCAAAGTAAGTTGCTAAAGCACTTGTGTTATGGAATTCAGATACAAAGAAGGTACCACAAACACCCAGACCCGAGACAATGTAGAAATGTGAATTTTTACATTGACCCGATGGGGGATCAAACCCGGAACCTCAGAGCTAGCGACACCTTGAAACCGGTGCGTACACCACTCGACCACGAAGGTCGTGACTTGTGAGTGTAATATTGCTAATATTAGTGATTAAATGAATAATCATGTGAATCAAGCGCATTGTGGCCGTTGCGACCTACTTGTGGCATAAACTTGTGGTGATGAAAACTAGCTTCAGTAAATTTAGTAGGTACTGAGCTAATAGAAAGATATTTTATCTTTTTTATCTCTGACTAATTTGGATACGTATTTTTTTATTTTGTATCGTAAATTTAAAATGATGGGGATACAGTTGTTTAAAATTTCGTGTGGCGTCACTTACGCTTTTTACTAGTGTGACATTTTTATACTTCTTAAGTGCTTTTTATCTGGAAAATAAATTCGCATTCAATATGTTTTGCAAACATGTCTAATATTTTGTTTGATTTGGTTAATCATTTTAATCAAATTTTACTCCATAACTGAACCAAAACTAAATTGAAATCTAGTCCGTATAAAATATATTTGAAATGCGATTTCATACCTTACTTAAACCGGAAGTGGGGAAGCTTTCAAAAGTCATCTGTGCTTCTTCGCCGGTGGCGCCCTGTCGCTGTCCGAGCAGCGCACGCGCAGCGGCCAGCGTGGGCACGGACATGCCGTCGCCCAGGAACATGATGACGTTGCGGGCCTTGTTGCGGTTGGCGGGGCGCGCCAGGCGCTCCTTGAGCGCGTCCTGCGCCTGCGCCCGCCAGTGGCTGCCGAGCAGCTCGGCGGGCGTAGCGCGGCCGGCCGGCCCGGCGGGCTCAGCGGGCTCAGCGGGGTGGTAGCGGTCGGCGAGCGCGCCGCAAGCAGCCACCAACACCAGCAACGTAACTATCGACCTCATGGCTATGATCACAACTACACACTACCGCGGCTATACTAAGCTTTATATGGTTTTCTCGAATAATCTAATCTTGCATTCGTAACATAATCAGAAAACATTACATACTCATGTAAGTCAAACAATATAGATAATTTATTCACAAAATTGAATACATTAACATGATAAATTAGTAATTGTAGTTGATTAGATTACATGAATAAAATAATCAATAAAATCCTGATAACTGCCAGTCCGACTCGCGAATCGTCAGTTAGTACCTAGTACCAAGTTACAATTACAATAAGCAAATACAATCAATTGATTTATTCAAAAAGTAAAAATATTATTACTGTTAACGTCTTTTTTTACTCCAGTCCTGATGATTCACCTTGAGGTCCTTGCATTGCAGGGTGTTCACAAACCTTCAAGTCACCAGCGCAATAACAGCAGAACAAGCATTCGTGGATCTCACAAATGCTTGTCCTACGCGAGGTTTTAACTCGACAATCCATGCAGTAAAAACCATATATTTAAGCTGTGTGTGGTTTAAAATGCAAAAAGTTTAACAGGTATGTCAGTAGTTTATTGTATTCAGTGGTGACAACCCTGTGAAAACCGGTGAAGTTTGCTTTGACTTTATCTGTTTACTCAAAGGTAAGCGCGAGTGCACGCTTACTTTGTAATATCCCTACTAATATTATAAATGCGAAAGTAACTCTGTCTGTCTGTCTGTATGTCTGTCACGCTTTCACGCTAGGAGTACTGGCTACTATAAGTACTAGCTTATATTATACTAGTATAGTGGTTTCTTAGGTTTACGCGAATGTTAGACATTGAAATGAAACTACTTTTACGGATTTTATCGCGGTTTAATTTTAGATGTCTGCAGTCGCCGAACATGCTGAAGGTTCCAGCCATTATATTAGATTTGACCAACCACAGATCCTCGCTAAAGAATCCAAATTCCTACCTAGGATGTTTCGCGAGGCTATTGAGATTAGAAAACACCCTAATTTCAATAGAGAAGATGGCTGGAAGATATCACCTACTTGGGATCCAATAATAAATAAACTCAAGGCCAAACCCAAGAGCAGCGCTGCAAAACATCAAGACACAGTGAGCTCATACTGCAGTACTGCTGTCGGACCACAAATAATTAATTAAAATATGAAGGTAGAACGAGCAACATCTTCTGTCAAGACGAACGCCATCTCAGTCTGCCCGTGACCATGATACCTGCAAAGGTTTTGAAACGTCGGGAACTAAAATCTAAAATTAAACCGCGATAAAATCCGTAAAAGTAGTTTCTGTTCAATTATACTAGTATAATATACACTAGCTTTTCGCCCGCGTCGAGGTCGGTTATATTGCGTTTCGAAGAGAACTCTTCAAAAGTCCAGGATAATAACTATCCTATGTTCTTTAAGTCGCTCCTTGTAAAACACTGGTACTCAGCTGAAACCGGTTGGACTGGTAGCCGACCCCAACATAGTTGGGAAAAGGCTAGGCCGATGATGTTCTTTCTCAAGGTCAACACTATCTCTGTACCAAATTTCATTAAAATCGGTTCAGTGGTTTAGACGTGAAAGTGTTACAGACAGACAGACAGAGTTTCTTTCACATTTATAATTTTAGTAGGGATTTACGTTTCAACTTGTATTAAATCGTGCTAAGCCACAATTTAAAGTACAGTCTGTCCTAAGTGAATAAAACTAATAGATTTAAAAAACCTAAATATTCACGTTTTTATATGTCATTCAAATTTTATGAATATTTGTCCAGCCGTTCTTATAGTTGTAAATTGCAGTGTCCTCGGGTTTGAAGCTACCCTAAAAATTTCAGCTAAACGGGAAGTCCCTCAAAATTGAGTTACAAAAATCTAACCGGAACGATCAACCAACAAAAAAAGGAATAAAAGTAAGTTGTATAAAAACGTGGGAAAATGATTGATTTTGATATTGAATCTAGTTGTAGAGCGACCTGTAGGGCTAGTTATCCTGCCTACAGCGGCGCGTGGAGTAGCCGCTGTAAGCCATGACGTGCCGTGCTCGGCCAGGTGGCCGGCGGAGCGGCGGCGCGGCGGCGCGGCGGCGCAGCGCGCTCACAGCCGTGTGGAGCTCGACGGTCTCGACCAGTGTTGGCAGCGCCAGGTTGTCGTGCAGCGTGTGGTCACAACAACTTAGCATGTGGATTTTATATCATTGTTTGCAGTCATCCTGAGTTAAATGAGGCGTGGGACAAACATGTATGTGATTCACGAATGCTTGTCCTAACTCTTGTGAAACCCCGTGACACAAGGATTAAAATCCTTAGTGAGACTGGAACTATTCTTATGAAATATTAAAATAATTCTTCTCCTTTAGTGTTTCGCATGATTGCTTTCATATAAACTATTCGTTTTACATCAAAATACATGTCTTCACGTTTTTATGACAGTCAAGAAGTCTGCAGCAATTTGGTTACATCTTAACGTAGTTATTATAGTGTTTATCTATCTATACTAATATTATAAAGCTGAAAAGTTTTTTTGAACTTTTTTCTCAGGAACTACTTTTTATAATTAATTTTTTTTTGTGCTGAATAGACCATATACCAAGGAAGGCTATATAACACCACGCTGCAACTAATAGGAGCGAAGATACAATGGAAAATGTGGAAAAAACGGAGAAAATTATTCATCTTTGAAACCCTTGCGTGCGCTGCGAAAGCGGTTCAAGATCTCCTAACCACGTGGACGAAGTCGCGGGCACCAGCTAGTCATAAAATAAATGTAATCGTTTTATGTCAATCTCATTGATTTATGCTTTCGGTCTGTTTTAAATATAGCATCAGTTTAAGCAAACCTATTTATTTACTTCTTCAGATAGTTCTCATCATCTATATCAATTTTCCTTATGAAGTCATATGAGGTTTTAAGGTAGGGTTCCATATGAAAAACCCATAATATATATTTAAAATAATTTTATTGCTTATAAGTTGGAAAAGAATAATATTTACGTAAAGAAAACCTTTTATCAGAATCTGTTCAGTAGTTTGTGTAAAACGCCAACAATACTCTTACAAAATAGTAACATTATTTTGGTTTCCTTGACTTCTATTAAGAAAATGTTTCTTTATATTTAATTTTTGCTTAATATTTAAACTGAGTTTACAGTTTCATCATAGGTACTTGTAGAGTGCCTAAATTAAGGCCGAAGCAAAAGCTGCGAAAATATCTGTCTGCGATTGAAAACAGCTGATAGGAAATAATAATATTTATTATATTTTGTTTGAAGCATTAAGGCGGAAATAAATCGTTACAAGCGTTGAAAAAAAATCGATATTGTACTATCCTTAGGATTTGTTAGTTAAACCTAGCCAAATAAAGTATGCTACTAATTACTATGTCAAATAAAGTATATATTCAAATTTCAAATCTGTACTTTAATCCTAAGTGGATTAAAGTTGCGGCAGCGTGCGCAAGGAAGGCCTTCTCGCTGCAGACATTGAGTGATTGGAGTCTACGTGCCGTCTTAATAAACAGATTTGTTTTACGATCTAGCGAAGATCGTTCACTTTTATTACCATAACGTGACCAATGTTACATGAGCTACACGTGGACTTCTTATTATTAGTCTAGGATTGTTACAGTTACACTGTAACAAAGTAGAGACGTGTCGTATTGTGGTCGTATTACCTACTAAGGTAGTGGCCTACTAGCCAACCGTGTTAATATTAACAAAACGCAAATGAACGGCGTAAAACATCTTCAAAAGATAAATCCCAAGTGACACGGTCGTCGTTATCTGTGATGCGACGAGTCGACTGAGATCGGCTTCGATTGAGATGCTATCATTGGGTGTCGGCGGATAGTCGCGGAGGCCGGGTCAGTGGAGCGGCACGCACGCTTGGTGCCAGTGAGAGCCGCGCGCACTGCGAGTGATGGCGCGCCCCCGACACGTCGTGCTGCTGCTGGCGGCAGTCGCGCTCGCGGCGCCCGCGCGCGGTACGTAGCCCGCCCCGGGCCCGCCGGGGCCGCCGCGCGGGGGCGCGCCCGCCTCTCACACGGTGTTTGTTCCTCCAGGGCGAGACGCGTACCACAAGCTGCTGCGCGGGTCCCCGGCGCCGAATTCCAGCGTCCCGGAGAGCGAGCTGAGCCAGCGCTACTGGGCGGCGCAGGCGCAGGCGAGCCTCGCGGCGCGCCTGGCGCGGCCCGCCGTCACGGGCACCGCGCGCAACGTGGTCATGTTCCTGGGGGACGGCATGTCCGTGCCCACGCTGGCGGCCGCGCGCACGCTGCTTGGACAGCGCCGCAACGCCACCGGCGAGGAGACATACCTCGCCTTTGAGACGTTTCCAACTGTAGGACTTGTCAAGGTAATACTTGAAACGATCATCATTCATACTATATCAATTATAAGCAAAGTTCTGTTAATGAATTCGTAATAAAAACACCTTCATTTCGTTCGTTTCATGATATGTTGTTAAACACATACTACTAACTGTAGATACTGTTACCCTTACTATAACCGCATTACATTTGTGATTTGTTGTGTTTGTTGTTATAGCGGCAAAATCATCTCTCACAGTACAATGTGAGTCTAAGTGACAAACTGTCACGGTTCATATGATATAGCATGGTGACGTACAGACAGCATTTTAGTTTTACTAATTATTTGACAAAACCGAAATTACATTTGGTGGGTTGTCACGTTATTGTGAAGAAAACATAGTTACGTGGAATAATGATCAAGTTTAGTTAATAAATAAAAAATAACTGCAGTCACGGAAACTGATAAGTTCTTACCAATTACTTTGATACAACAATGATAATTATGGTAAATCGTCATAGCAATGACTCTATAGCAGTAATGGATTTTTTTAAAGATCTTCTTGTAAATTATTGAAATTAGGGTGTTTTCTTAAAATCTTTTTGCCATATCTATTGTAAAGTATTTTACACATATTTTACGATAACTAATTTCTTTTGTTTTTTATTTAACGACTGACGTAGGGCCTAAAACTATTTAACTGCTTTGTAACCACGCGGACCAAGTTGACCAGTAATACATATAGCGAGCGGACAGTATTTAGAATATTTTAATAACAAAAATGACATGGTCAAACTTGATTTTGACCACGCATAGCGGAATTGATTTGGTAACCATTCAAGGGGCATGCAACATCTCCATGTTATTGTAACATACGAGTATATTATGTACTTCCTTATAACTGCTCTCCCTGAGATTAACGCGTTGAAACAGGCAACCAAGCTCTTCAACACAATACAATGAATTACAATATTAAAATAATATTATTATATGTAAGTAGTTATTAAGTTTATTTTATTAGAATCGGTCGATATCGGTCGTCCTTCCCAGTTTTCGGTATGCGTGTGGTTTGGTTGTACTACAGAGAAGTGTTGTGTCGCAGACGTATTGCGTGGACGCGCAGATCGCAGACTCGGCGTGCTCGGCGACGGCGTACCTGGGCGGGGCCAAGGCCAACATCGGCACTATCGGCGTGAGCGCGAACGTGCCTCGCGAACACTGCACGGCCGCGCAACTGCCGCACAACCACGTGCATTCTATCGCCGAGTGGGCCCTCTCTGACGGCAGGGACGCTGGTACATATATATCTAATATCCCGCAAGAGGTTTGTAACAACTTTCTCGGATCAACTTTAGTTTTCAGTTTGATGACGCATTTACAGGTATAGTGACGACGACGCGCGTGACGCACGCGTCCCCGGCTGGCGCGTACGCGCACACCTCCTCCCGCGACTGGGAGAGCGACGCCGACATCGGCGATGCGTGCGCCGGCGCGCGCCAGCAGGACATCGCGCTGCAGCTGGTGCACTCACATCCTGGAAACAAGTTTAAGGTAAGCTTAAAACTAAACACACTCCTACATTGTGTCTCTCACATTGATGCTTATGATAAACATGCAGCCAGGAAGGTAAAATATACAGATTTCGTTGTCCTGTAGGTCATTTTAGGTGGTGGACGTCGAGAATTTTTGCCCAATACCACTGTTGACGAAGAGGGTACAAATGGTAGAAGACTAGATGGGAGGCACTTGATCAATGAATGGCAGGCAGACAAGAAAGCACGTAACGTTAGTTACCAGTACGTGTGGAACAGAGACCAGTTGATAGCAGCTTCTGCAGACCTTCCCGAATACCTCCTGGGATTATTTGAAGGCAGTCATATGCAATATCACTTGGAAGCGGATTCAAAAACGGAACCAACTCTTGCTGAACTTACTGAAGTGGCTATCCGCTCACTGAGTAGAAACAAGAAGGGTTTCTTCCTTTTTGTGGAGGGGGGCCGTATCGATCACGCACATCACGACAACTTAGTTCATAAGTCTCTGGACGAAGCTATCGAGCTGAGCGCGGCCGTGGAGCGCGCTGCCTCGCTTCTGGCTGAGCAGGACTCGTTGCTGGTGGTGACGTCAGACCACGCCCACGTCATGAGCCTCAGCGGCTATACGCGGCGCGGCGGCGACATCCTCGGGCCCTCCGACGACAAGGGTGACGATGGCGTGCCCTACATGACGCTCTCGTATGCCAATGGTCCAGGCTACCGGCCGCACACCGACGCCGGACTGCGACAAGACATTTCCAAGCTTGAATACCGTAAATATCTTCAATCCTAATAATAACATACAACTGTAGTATTTGCAACTCTAGCACATGTATCGGTAATTTTTGAATTTACTTTCAGGCGATATCAATTTTGCGTTCCCGGCAAGCGTGCCCCTAGAATCAGAGACCCACGGCGGAGACGACGTGGCTGTGTTCGCGCGCGGGCCCCACCACTCGATGTTCACGGGGCTGTACGAGCAGAACCAGCTGCCGCACCTCATGGGCTATGCCGCCTGTATCGGCCCCGGTCTGCATGCCTGCCACAAGTGATCCCACAATACACGGATTGAGACTATAACAACAACAATGTTAATCATAGTCAAGCGTAAAATAGTGTGTGTTATTACATTGTAATACTGTAAAATAGCTTCCTAAGTGTACTTACCTTACATAATAATAAAACGCAATTGCCATTTTAACTTTACATCTGGTTTATTTGAATACCATCAATGTTGTTTTCATATACATATAACTTTGATTGGTTTTGTATGTTTGATACTCATAATAAAAACAATTAATAAATGAAGTGTATTATTACGCATACACTTTATTAATCATTTTTAAGTAAGTAATTAATCACTGAGGATTTATCAATACTCAATGCTTAGCAAGTTAAGCGATGCGGTTGCATGGTATAGAGTTTGTTAAGAAGTCCTCGCGGCAGGCTGCTCGCGTCACGCTCCGCATGCTCCGCGCCGCCGTGTCGCGTGCTACACGCAGTTCCATAAAGACGGCATGTTTAATAAGTCGGTCATAGTTCACTGATGGAGCGAAAACACTTAAAGGAATGTTTAAACGGTTCAAAATATATTTGGTTGAGAGGGTTCCGAGTAAAGAGGTGTTTTCTGTATCAAATGGCGTGATCATCTTTTCAGCTTCAGAAGGAGAGCAATGTTTTAATTCTTAAGAAGTTTATATAAATTACTTATAATAGATACATAAAATTCTAGGCGCTTGGTGTCTCTATTGGCGGTGGGCGCGGTAGGCGATGTTGGTGAACGTTGGGCCACTCTACGCTGGCCCGCAGCACCTCAGTGTTGAGACACCGGTGAAATGAATGGTCCCAAATGAAGCTGTGATGGCCGAACGCGGAAAGTACACCAACTTTGCCAATTACACAAATTGCTCGTCGCTCATTACGGCGGGACCCCGCGGGGGCCCATACCGCACCCCTCCCCCCTGCACTCGCGTGCACCCCCGCACTTGCCCGCGACGCATCAGTATTCATTAAAAGCGCAATTAGCGGAGTGCATAGCCCCTCGTGAAGGCGCGCCGCTCCTCTCAAAGTGAAACATTACGAAAATGTCATTCGTCAAAATTTCCCCGAAGACTGTCGGGTCCGGGCGAGCTGGGTCCCCCCGCCGGCGCGCGCCCCCGGCGTCCGCGCCCCTCGCCCCCGACCGCGCCCGGCTCCCGCGGGGCGCAGCGAGGGTTGCTCCGGCAGTGGCGAGCGTCCGCCCTGGCAGCTCGCGCGCCTCGCGCTGCCTCCCGTCGCTTCCAGCGACATCTATCTCGCAACAAACTTTGCGCGCGAACTCCGCGAACTAGTTATGTGCTGTGACTGTGAGTACCGACCGCACTGGGTCGCATGCTTAACGCTTGGCGCTTGACTTTGGAAGAAGTGTTATATTGTATTCAGTGAAAGTGTATGACATGAAAGGTTGCGTGCCAGTGATTATACAAATTATTGCGAGGACCATTGTTTCTGGTAATTTATTTTCGTACAATATTTTCGAATGCATTTGAAGAACAATATGTTCAAATGAGCAACAGTGCTTTGAACTAAATTCGGACATAATTATTCTGTCCATGACGCGCACGCAAGAAATTGTTTTATTTCTTGGCGCCCACCTTGGGGCTGGCTTCATAACGGCTACATTTTGATTGGCATAAGAGCAGAATCAGCGCTACTTGAATCTTAGAATTTTATTAAGAACGCTATAATTTTTACCGTTTTAAATAACGTATAACTTAATTGGATTCTAGTGTAGGCACCAATTTATATACAAATTAACATATCTCTGACAGGGATAAACAAAGTTATTAATGTTATTATTTGCAGACTCTACTATCAACTTCAACAGTCGATTGATGACGTACTTTTTTGCAATTTAAACTCTGATATTACCTGCAGCTACACTCGTCTACCACTTAAACTTTATCTGCAAAATAAAATAATGCATAATAAATAATTTGAAGAAACATTTCGAAAATCTGTTCAGAAAACTCACCTGCACAAGTGGCATAGGAGTGTAATGTTTCAACTGTCTATATTAATTTAAACTTTTACGTACATTTGTGGTACATAAGGAGAACTTAATACCGCGAGGCATTATCTACAAGTCAACCATTGGGTATAGTAGAAAAACAGTTGGGATGGGTACAACTATAAGTATGTTTAAATGTATGTGATTTATGATCGTGAGATTCGGGAGAATAAATGCGACGGCTGATTAGTCTTAATATTAATTAGTGTCACGAAACACAAGTCACTTACAAAATTACAAATGCGGCAGTTAAGTTAAGATGATTTAAAATTGAACAGAAAGTTGGTAATAAATATGAGTTTAATATTCTACCATGTTGTATTAGTGAATAACGATTTAAAGTTATAGCACTGATAACCTGTTTAGCGGAAAGATTATGAGAAAAGAGTAACGTCTTATAATCGTAACAAAGAAATGTAAAAAGAAAAGTTTAGGTAGGAAGCAAAAATAACTAATTGAATAAAGGTAAAAAATAAGTTATAGTAGTTAAGACACAAAGTCAGGGTAGATTTAGTTCTCGTGCGTACAGTTTGGACGCGCGGTGTTGCCCGTGATCATCGTTACATCGCTGAATGAGTTCATATCGCTACCGTGATTTGTCGATATGACTGGGTTGTAAAACAAACAGCTTCATCACTCTGATATTAAAAGTATCAAACACGAGAGTTCTAAATCAGCAACTAAATGCATTTCTTGTTTGTGTGTGTATGAATGAATACTAAAAAGGCCGTTGTTGGACAATTGGTCGTGCTTTTAGGAAATCAGTACACACACGTATGTGTCTCTTATTGTCAGTGCGATAAGAGAGACCTGCTCTACAACTAGCTAGAGAATTTAATCAAATTCTCAAAGAACCAGTTGCATTGATATAACATGTGACATTACTGAGCTTTCCATGCATGCTGTTCAAAGTGCTTGAACTCTTGCTTGCGCTGAAGCTGCGCTATTTGCTGAAATTATGATTTTGTACCACAGCACTAGGAAGGTGGGCAAGAGGATATGCGGGTGAAAAAAAACACTTATTAACTGCCATCACCTTTGCGTGACGCCTGGATTCTTTACTAATTATGATTTCATGATATCATGATGAATCTGAGGTTGGTGGTTCGTGTCCATCAAGAATTATCATCATCCAATACTCGCATGCTGTAGTCACGAATGTGTACTTATTTGAACTATTTTACTACCGTAACCACTAGACGTATGTATAATTATCGACCCTTCTAAATATGTCTAACAATTTGGTCATTATTGTCAGAAATAATATATTTTTATTTATATATGAGTCATGTGGCTGTACGAGTATATCCCGACATTCAGCAAATTAATTGACATCTCCAAGATATCTTAAACAGACATGTTCTGTTTTCTCTGTATCTTTGGTCTGTATTTTTGGATTTCGTAAATGGTTACCAGTACGTCCTCGCCGGCATCGCATGTTCTATTATTTTCAAATGTAATTTTCGCTACACTCTCGAACAATAATTCTTATTAATTAAATACATGAACAGAGACACTGTATGTAAGATCATCATATGACCATATTGACGATATCCGCGTATCTTATAATATGGTTGCCAGTTAGTCTGTGGAATATCTTGCTGACGCCATACGGCACGCCGAGCCTTTCAAAGACAAGTCAGAGAGATTGATCGTGCTCTTTAGTGTCTAATAATGACAATATCTCTTATAATATAACTGTAAATATTATAAGTAATTACATCTATATATCTCTACTTTTATTGCGCTTTCTATATTAGAAATGAATTATATTACTGTTAATATAATATACATATTTGTAAATTGTGTTAATCATACAGTAACTTTCTTTCCTAACCCTGAGTATTCACTTATTGATTTAAAGTTATTGAGTTATTATCATAACACCTAACAGTGTTCAGGAAGTTTTGTAGATTAGAAGTATTAAAGCCGAAGGCGTCAGGGGTCTATATGAGACCACAGTTTAGAAAAAAGAAATAATTGACTCCCCCTCCATGTGATTGAACCCTTGTATCGCAGGGGTTAAGCTAACATTCAAGACACATACACAGACTCAGGACAAGCGTCTGTGGATCACACAAATGCTTGTCTGTCTCTAACAAAACCATAAGCTTCCTAATACGTCATGTATTCATAGCCGGGTGCGTGACTAAATGGCGGGCAAGAATTTCAACATAATATGCATAAACGATGCAAGCAAATAAGTATGAAACAAATGGAAAAATGGTCACCATCAAAATGACCGCAAACACTGCTAAACCTCAATTTTATTATCAATATTTGTTACTGTGTCAAATCCAATTTGAAGTTACTTGATACACAGCTAGGTCAGAGACGGACCCCAGACAAATAGACATGGGAGTCATAGCAATAGGTTTCCGTTTTTACACTGATGAAGTGCCGTACAAAAGGAGGCAAAATAATTATAACACTTATTACAGGTCGGATGGACCTTAACATACTTAAATATCACCGTTAAATGAGACCTCGAAAATTGAAAGCAGCTAGGTATGTTGACGAATGCGGCCCTGACATCGCCAGCGCGGGTTACAGTGGCGTTACGGTAGGCTCCGCTACCGATGAGCACATAGCTCTAGAAAGCTCTCTTCAGCTAGTTTAGATCCCGAGTCTTCATAAAGTAATCCAGTAAATATGTCCCAGTGCTTCTGACTGATATATTGTTTGTTTCATGTCATTAAAACAATTAAATAGTTCAGTTCAAAAACCTAAGTTCTAAAGTGTGATAATAATTTAAAAAATGTCATTCGTACAGGATTTGGCTAACTTACTCACTTTGGAATAAGGTTTTCTAGTCATCCAATTAAAATAAAGGGAATACTTGTAGGTACATGCATTTCGTTCAGGATTTGCGCATATATTTTTCAGTATATTTGTTTCTAACAGTATTTTGTCACTCTAAAACGTGAAAATACTTTGAATATATTATTTGGAATTGACTCTTGGTTTATGACTTTTATAGTCCATTGTTTGTTTTTGCCACGTAAGGAATGCGATACAAAATGTAGCATATTAAATCCTGAGCTGGTTATAGCACTGAACCTGTGAGCTTGTCGCATACGACGGCTGTTGTGTTAGGGCCTACAGCGAGGGCGAGCAGCGCGGCGCGGGGCATTGGTGCTAAGGAATTTTATAAAGAGCGAACAACTTATTTTCGTTGGTGCTAGATATACAATAATGAGACTTGCAGCACTTATAAAACTCGTACATTCACGTGGCGTCTCAATGTTGACACAAAATTTTGTGACCTATGAATTGTAAGGCTGGAAACTATTCGTTTATCGTTTTCACGTTTGACAATATTTGGACTTTGCATAAATGACCGTTTAAAATGTATATTAAAAAAATAACATAAACAAAAAAATGGTTCTATTGTATTTGACTAGGTAGTTAATTTTCCATACATAGGCTTAGTCTTGGTTTGTTCATGAGACCTAACTAGATCACAAGTGATTTTATAAATTCTTGCAATTATTGGGTAATCAAGCAAATATTTTTTTTTATAATTCCCGCTCTCAAAAGATATACGATCATTACACCTTACGCTTTACGTATCGCGTTATATCTCAACTTAACAATGCACTGTACTTATAGATTTTTTGCCTCCCATCTAGAAGAGAAAGCTATTTTCAGAGATTGTTTCTGTCTTATTTTGGAGTCACACCAGCCTGCTCATATTTAACATAATGACCTAAAAATTTACTTGATTTTTCAAAGTTTTTTCATTAGTTGATTTTTCTTTTTGTAATTTTTATATAGTCAGCATGTAGTGTGAGTTTATATGTGATTGTATAGTGAGTTTGAACCGGGTTGTTATTGTTGCAGATGAGCGCGTGTAGGTGAGCCAGTGTGAGTGCGCGTGTGCTAGAGAGCGATGCGAGACGCACAGCAGTGAGGACACGCGGCGCGACATGGCTGACGACAACACTATCATCGAAGGGACTGTCAAATTTCGCGACGGGAAGAAGGTGAGCTGACCCGAGCATAGAATGTACTTGTATGTGAGTGGGACGAGAGCTGAGACCTAACGCCCGTGTGTTGTCCGCAGTGGAAGTCGAGATGGTGCGTCATGCGCAAGCTGTCGCCGGTCGCAGGTGAGCTCTCCTCCATAGATTTTGAAAGTGGTCATCTTTATTTATTTTAAATAAAGCTGTGGAACGCTATTTCGTCGCTATAGAACAGTTAACAAGTAGAGAAGTCTAATGTACTAGAATTATATTGATTTCCGACAAGCCTGACTTTAACTTGACAGTTGAATACATTGAAGCTATTGTATCATTGGTCCTGTAATCTTAACTTAAAATTTTAAGTAGTAAAATTGAAAGTTGATACTTCTCCCCATTGACTGAGTTTCGCTTACAAGATGTCGTATTGCAGTCATTATACCTAGCCTAGCATTCACTCCAGTAACAACTTCACTTCTTACCTTTTAGGGTTTCATATTCAAAGGGTAAAACTAGATCTCTATTACTGAGGCCGTGCTGTCTGTGCAGCCGACTGTCTGTCTACCACCGCACAAATTTCAACGGATTTCTCTAATTCATGTCTAGGTTTGACTGACCCTACAACACACTCCCTCTACACAGTTTTGTTTGCGATATAATAATGCGATATGATACATAAACGACAATAATAATCAATTTGCGCGAAAAGTGCTATAACTCTTTTGTTTGTAATCTATGTGTCTCTTGTGCGTGTGTGTGGGTATCTAGTTCTCTGGTTACAGTTTCCACTGAGGAATTCGGTTTCTAGGAGTACTTGAACTGAATGTAATCTATGGGGCGAACCCCACAACCAAACGCGAGAATTGAGATCATGTTTGAGTGATGACACATGATCTAAGCCTTGGTGATCGATTTGCTTAATACACAAATGTAGTTTAGGTACTTTTTTGAACTGGGTTCCTGTGTCTGTAGTTTTTTTAACCGGTCAAGACTCCAGTTTTAACACAAAGTAATCCCGCAACACAACAACAAGTTAACAAGTTAATTATGAGTCACGTGACGATCGAGAAAGTCATGCGCGCGTCGTGTGCGGCGCGCGCGCGACGGCGACACACAGTTTATCACGCTGCGCGCTGCTAATGTATACTTCCGACGTGTTACTGCCCATAAAGTGTTAGAACAACACTGACTTTACTATCTTACAGTCACTGCGTCTGCTAAGCCAGACCAATCATGAATCACTTATACAGCTATAGTTATAGTAAAATGTCCATAAACTTGCAATGACTTGTAACAACCCACCTAGGCCTAATGCAGTATTGATTGTGTTTTTAGCGATTTGTATTTCAAGCATATCATTGCTTCAGACGGAGCTCTACTCAGGATATTTGTTTAATATTGAAACTCGGTTTATATCAATTTGTTATTGATTTAAAGGTAGGTACTAAGATTCTATAATATTTTTACAATAAATTAAACTAAATTAATATTTACATTTTTAAAACTATATCAATATAAAAAGAAAAATATACATTATTTACAAAGCGTCAAAAAATACATCTTCATCCCTGCCAAAGTCGCGAAACGTACCCAGAAGGCTGGCTGCATTGCCACGTTGTATGGCAATGCTAATTCTTTGGGCAAAATATAGACCAGCCTTCTGATCATGGGTAGAGTCGACCAAACGCTTTGCGAGTTCTTTATAAAGAACTCGTGCACCTGGTCCCCATATGCCCCGAACGTTGCATTTAATTTTATTTTTTAATGTTTACATCATTTTAAGTTGAATCACTCTCACGATAGTTAATTCACTAAGATTTTAAAGTAAGTATCGTTTTTATATCATGGCAGGGCAGTAACACGTCGGCAGTATCGGAAGTAATAGTAATGGTTATGTCGGAAGCAATAGTTACTTTACAAATTAATTAATTATTAGTGAATTGGCTGACGATAAATACGCTCTTAGCGTATAGTCGCGGGCGGTCGGCGCCTCCGAGTGGCTCTGGTGCGGGTGGCGCGCGAGCATCGCTGAGAGCGGCATCAAGGCAGCTGTTGTCACGTTTCCGTATTCACTTACTGCACAATATTTTTATTTTTTGTTAACTTATAAGCTGTATAGAACTTTAAAGATAACAAACCACTATAGTCTAAATAACTTCGCTGCTCGAAGCGTCTCCAGGTTACACATGTCTGAGCGTGAGGAGTAAAGCAGTACGACTGTCTTGCTGTCACCTTTACAGAGACTCCCGTGTGTACATCGTGTTTTCTACACCATAAAACAGTATGAATGTGAGAGATCACTTTGTTGTCCGCAAGCGATAACTTGAAATGTGAGCGGGGGATCTCCTCGCAGGTGTAAACTGCACGATTTTGGAGAGTTCAAACATGTAAACATAATAACATATTGAATGATTTGAATTTTACTGAATCTCTTTGACGTTGCTCGATGCGGGAAGTGACTGCAGCATATTAATTAGTTTGCGAGATTTTATTCTGCTCGACTTTGTAATTTAGTTACGAGTATTTTTAAGAACATATTATAAATATTGATTGATCGATCACAGGTTAAGCTAAACTTACGTGGACGGACGGGCAATTTCTGTCATAACGAGTTCCTTTTTTCCGGCTCTTATTTACACATCTTTGACTTACAGAAGACTAAGAAAGTCTGAAAACTAGTTTGTCTAAGGGATATCATATTAACCAAGTGACTCGGTTGAGGAGGTCAGATTGCCAGCCGCTCCTTATAAAACACTGATATTTAGCTGTATCCGGTTAGACTTGAAGCCGATGGGAAAATGGTTGGGAAAAGGCTAACATGCTGATTAATAACAATTTAGTATAAATTCTTATATTATTGAAATATCTGTGTATCCGAATTTTCGACATTCGCGCTTTAAATCCGACTTTTAATGTCGAACGAAAAATTTTGAAAAAATTATCAAGAAATTGTGAGTTTTATAAGGGTACTAGCAGACCCAGCAAACGTTGTTTTGCCGAATATTTTTTTTTCTAGTTGTTTGTATTTTTACTGCAATATTATAAAAATTTGAAACATAAAATTTCGACTAAAAAATAAAATATTTTTGTTTAGTGTGAGCAACCCTTATCACTTATTACTATGAAAAATAGATGTTGTTCTATTCTTAGACCTACCCAATATGTGTACAAAATTTCATAAAAATCGGTCGAACGACCGTTTCGGACGAGTACTGTAACATTTTATTTCAGTAGGTAAATGATTAAAACTTTTGTATTTCAATAATAACATAAGCGATATTCAGTCGTGTATTTTGTGTGCGATTAGATTGCGTGCACCTGCAGCTGTACCGGGACTCGAAGGCGCGCTGCGCGGGCGCCGCCAGCAAGGCTTCGCTATCCCTGCAGCACTACCTCGGCAGCGAGTCGGGCTTCACGCTCGACAAGCACTCGAACACGCTGGCGCTCGTCTGTCGCGACCTCGTCGCCATCCTCGCGTTCGAGACACGAGAGCGGCTCATACAGTGGCAGGTGCTTATCGCTGCTGACAGTCGTGGTGTAGTGTGGCCGCGCGAGGTCTCGTCATGAGCCGTTTGCTGTGCAGGTAAAGGTGAGCGCGCACCTTGGCGAGCCGCGCCACTACCTGGTGCTGGTGGGGGGCGCAGGGGGCGCGGGCGGGGCGGGCGGACGGCGCCTGGCGGCAGGCCCGGCGCGCCTGCACCTGCACGAGCGTCGCTTTGCGCTCACGGCGGGAGTGCCGCCGCGTCTGCTCGGCATCTGGGAATTGCCGCATCTCAGGTACCTATATCTTATTACAAAAACTGTAATAAAAATTGTGTATTTGCAGAGTAATTCTATAGAGTCCAAATTCCGCAGGCGTTACGGTGTGGTCGAAGGGCGTTTCTGCTTCGAGGGTGGCTCACACTGTGGCAAAGGTGAAGGTCTTCACGTCCTCATTTCCGATCAGGCCAAAGAAATAGCGCGTGACTTTGATCTGGCCTCACAGGGCCGATTGTCACCTAAGAGGCGACCTAATAATCTTACGAAGAAAAATGAAGGTACTTCATTTTATATTACGCATATAAACACGTTTGTTTTATGAAGATTTGTTAGACTAGGGGTAAACCGCAGGACTGCCATGTCAAAGGTTTTGAGTTCGAACTCAAAACAAGCTCCTGATTCCTCTCTGATCGTGTCAGGTTACCATACTATTTGGCTAATAGAGTATGGTAATAAATAGTGCTCCTTTTTTGCGGATTTAGAGACAATCCGCCATGGCTGAAATGGGTCTAGATATTTTGCATTATTGATTATTTGTTCCTATAGTTGCATTTATAGTTTGGGAACTTACACAGTTATTTGTTTAGGTGGAGAAAGTCCTAAGTCTCATAAGGCTTACCGGCCCGATACACGACTCTCGGAGCTTAATACTATAGATCTTTCGCTCCCTCCTATCGATAATCATAATTATGAAGACGGTTGTGAAGAGCCCGGAGCTATATCTCCATACTGGCCATCTATGGAGCGAACCCATTACCAAGATATGGGGCTTGGAGACACTGCATCGGTTAACGAGACGTCGGAGGAAACGCCTGCTTGGAAAGGCGTCGGTAACGTCACGTTGGAACGATGTATGAGCTGTATCTCAAAGTTGGGCGCTCTGTCGCGATCGTCAACGGCAGCACTGACACCTGGTGCTAAACACTTCAACCCTGCCTGGACCATGGAACCCGTGAATGAAACTCCTTCTACTGACCCCACAGAGCTCACTCAACGTTGTGATATTCTACCTAGTGTAATTGATAAGACTGAGGACGTATGCCACTGCCCCGCTCGGCCCGACAAACCACCAGACAGACCCCCGAAGCCCACTAGGTTAGAGCTGAACCTGAACAAAAAGCCGGACCCGCTGTGTCGATGCGCACTCAGCGTGCCGGAAGACCGGCCAGGAAGAGTGGGTCCCTACGAGAATTATGACGTGCCCAAGATGCCGTATCAGGAGGTAAGTTAGTTTTCCAATGTTTAAATTGTGGAAAACTTTGCCCGAATTAAATATTATTTTAATATTAGGTACTTCTTTCTTACATATAAAATCGGCATTTTGAACGAATAAAAAGTATTTTTTCGTTTACTTTTACTTTTTATTCAGTATGTCCATCTCACAGGTAGTTCATTGTTTTCTTTCCTAAAGACATTTTGGGCTGCCGAAATCTGTAATCTATGGGACCAAGGTCCGGGGAATACGGTGGCTGTCGCAGATATTACAGTTGAATCACATCTATCAAAGTCGCTGTTTCTTTTGTCTAACGTTGTCTTGTGGCGTCAAAACGGTAACAAGTAACTTTATATGAGTTAATTTTCCTCATGGTCAGGGTTTGACTACCCTATTTTGGGTTCAGCCATTGCGGCGACCGCTTCCGGTAACTGTAAAGTCTCCTCTTTTCATCACAAAGAATGATTCGATTTAAAATCCTTTCATCATTGTGTCGGTTGAGCAAAGCAACACAGCAGTCGACGCGTGTTTGCAAGATCGATTCACTACATTTATGAGGTTCTCATTGTTCAATTTTTTTATTTGTACTGTTTTATCCCTTACCCCGAAGCCTGTAGCTATCTCTAGTAAATACGTCTATTCATTTGAATCTACAGGTCGAAGGCGAATATTACGATACGCCAAAAAGGCTAAAAGAATGTTTAAATAATGATCTTTTCAAAGTTACTAAAACTGCCGAAGAGAACGCCGTTATACTAAAAAAACCTTGCGGTTGTTTACTAAAATTTGGCAAAAGACGGAAGGAACCGACGATCATCGATGCAGAAGAAAACTTTCAGCCCGCGAACTGCCCCTGTCAACGAGTCACTGATTGGGCGAATAATTGGATCAAACTACCGTATTGTAGAAAAAATACTGTGTCTAGTGATAATTTAGTTCCCAACAAAGAAAATGTAACTCCTAATAGTAGTGAACGGAGTGCTTTATACGCAACAATTGATCTGTCGCGTAAAACTAGAAGAAAACAGAGACCTTGTGAAAGGCACGACTTGTCCACAGAGATCGAATACACCCACAACGCGAGTGCTGTTGAAATAGATGACGGACCTTTAGCTAATTACGAAAATCTTAGTTTTGCTCTATCCCTAGAACACTACGAAAATGCCAAAGATTTATTAAGAAAGGTAGGAGTCACGCAATCAGAGTTAGATGCGATTAGCGCAAACTTGAAGCCGGCTTCGTTTGCCACTACTACCCATAGTAAAACCATATGCACGCAATGCGGTCACCTCCAACAGAGCCGGACAGATAGCACGACTGACGACTATTTAATGATGGAGCCAAGCGTTAGCAATAAATTAGAACAGAGCAAACTGCCTCCCTCTGGCTACACACCGATGTCACCAATTGGTGGATTTGCGTTGAACACTCTAAAACATCCAGCAAGAAGTCCCATTAATAGATTGCTAGAAGAAAAATCTGCAAGTAACCCAACGTTATGTGGTCCCGATAACTGTCGGCGTACTACTGCTGGATGCATCAGTGAGGAACCTCGAGCACAGCGTGATGTTCTGGAGCGTGATGATAGAATTGAATACCGAAAACGCTCTAGCTCTGCGGACTCTTCAAGGTTTCTTGAAGATGTCAAGGAATTCGAAGGCAGCGTAGGAAGTAATGGTTCTACGTCATCGATAGAAACTCTTCGCAATATTGTTCTGGACGAGGTACGAACGTCTACGCCGTGTAATTGCACCACAGATAATAAACATTCAGATGCAGATAGTTCAGAGGCATCTAAAGATGCTAGAGGAAGAATGCCACCAACAAAGCGATCGTCCTCGGTGCCGGGTAAAACTGGCGGCAACAGAGACTCGTCAAGCTCTAACGACTCTGGCGTCTCAAGCTGCTCCCTGCGACGTGGCGAGCTGTTCGAGCTGCCGCTGACGACGGCGGCGGCGCGGCGCCACTACCGCAGCGTGCGGCGCGCGGCGGTCGGCGTGCACACCACGCTGCCGCGCCGCTCCAAGTCCACCGACCCACTGCGGGACGCGCCCGCCCTGCAGAGAGTGCGCGTACCCGCTAAGTCGTCCTCCGCCGAGGCTGAAGTGCCCGTGCTCTCCGCTAAGCCGCTCAGAGGTGAGCTATATTTATGTCCTACTTAAGCTTAGCTAATTTAAACATTTGATAAATTAATTATCTTCTGTTAGTTTTTTCAATAACTCATTTCTCTTTACTAGGAGTCATGGACACACATAGCACGTCCAGCGGTACTTCCGACATGTCTGACTACATTGAAACGTTGTCAATATGCTCATCACACTCGTCTTCCGATACACCTGTCACCATGAGGTGAATGGAATATTTTTTTTTATGAAGGTAATGTATATAAAACTCGGACCCATGGTTAAAGACGATGTTTGTTGTGCAGGGTCATGCGGCAGACGACGAGCACGTTGCGGCCGCGCTCGGGCAAGGAGTATGGGAACCTGGACCCGCGGCTGGCGTCTGCGTACCGCGCGCCCCCCTCGCACCATCCACATCTATACTCTAACCTGCCTTAGGGTCCGTGGACCATATATGAACCCCTCCACGCGTCGTGATGTCATCATATTTCTTAGTGAATGTTGTCAGTGAGCGTGTGAGCTAGTGGTCACGTTGCATGGAGAGGTTTCAGTGGTTCGCACTAGTCTGTTATCTTCTAAAGTCTGTTGTTTAATTATTGTTAAGTGCACTTGGTTTGGTCCAGATCTCTGAGCAAAGTGACATTACTTTACGTGTGGTGTGTTAAGTGTGATCCGTCCATGGTCTGTCCTAATATGCGTCGGTTTATTTGTGCTCAGCTCCGAATTTTAAAATTTATCAATGTTAATAACTATTTTTTTCTGTTTTTTTTTTTATTACGACTTTTTAATATTCAAGTATTTGACCGCTCAACAGCTACGAAGCTGTAGACTCTATAAAACAAACATAATGTGCTCCTGCTCCGAGCTACATGATGCGACGTCTCTTTGACAGCGTCATGATAGTGTGCCAAACGATCGAAACGTGTCCACATGATAAAGCTCTGTCATTGTTATCTTCACAAAAGGAAACTGAACGAATTACATGACAGGTGAATAAAATAACTATTGTTAATAATTTTTTAATGCATATAATTGTACACAGCAGCATACTAGGCTAGGGGGTGCCCGTGAGCCGTTCATATAAAGAGGGGGGGGGGGGAAGGAAGGTCGCGCAATCGGCGCGGTATTTGTACATAGTGTAACACATGTTTAGCTCGCGTCGACTTGTTTAGAACTATGTAAATTATATATAAAATATTAATACTAAAGTAATTATATATAAATTTAATCTCTACAACGACTCTCTTGTCTCTACTTTGTTAGACGATGTAATATTTTGATATTCGGAGTTTATAAGGCAGGCGCGCGGCGGGCGGCGCGTGCCAGTCTCTCACTAAGCAATAAGCAGTGCAACCAGAGGTGATCCATGTATTGTAATGTACATTTAAATTAGAGTATTGCGTACTTGATACTATAACGGCGGAGGCGCGGTTTGTCTGTGAGGCGCGCGCGGGCCGCGGCGCCGCCGTCGGCAGTGCTCGGGGCGCGCTCGGGTCGCGCTCGGGTCACGCTCGGGTCGCGCTCGGGCCGCGCTCGGGTCACGCTCGGGCTGCGCTCGGGTCGCGCTCGCGTCGCGCTCGGGTCGCAGTCGGCACAAGGAGCGCGGCGGCGGCGGCGCGGGCCGCGCGCGCGGGCGCTGTTGGCCCGAAGACTGGAATTGTAAGCAGGTTGTTTAGATATTACGCTAGCGAATGAATTTATATTATAAAAAAATAATGTTAATAAACTTGGAATTTCTGAATAAAATGTGAATAACAAAGCAGTTGTTCTGTATTTGATAAACCCTTTAAACGCGATAAATTACGTCTTCCGTGTACGATAAGTCATAATTGTTACTGTGAACAAATACAAAATGTTTCAGCTATCAATAAAGGACACGAATGGGCATCATTAACAGTATCGGTAGTAGGTACATGTTACCTGCCCGATATACAAGCACTACGATATTTTAAAACATGTGATTAATAATATGATTAAGTGTAAGAACGAGTAGATGTAAATCACTCAATTCTCCATAGTCCTTGGACTGGCTCGGACATGTGATATAACGCATCTGTTTACAATTATTAAACAACTTCCTCAAAAAAAAAACAAATCAACCCAGTCGACTTAAAAATATGTATGACAATTTAATGCAGATATTGCGTGTTAAGCATTTACCATTATATATCCAATAAGTAGTGCTTGGAGATGATAAGCGGCGGCATGAGTGTGAGAGGCGCGCACGCGATGGCCACAGCCGGCCGCGCTCAATGCCAAGTCATCGCCTGCAGTCCGGTCGCGGCCTTGGATTACCTTACCCGTGTGACTGATAACGATTCATTCGAGCAACATTAACTCGCCAGCGGTGATCACTCGCAAGCCGCTTATCTAACACGAGCCCCCATGACGCAGCACGGCCAGGTCCTCACGTCTGTGGACGAGTGCTACAGCGTGCTGTGCTGTCGGGTGTTGCATCACCCGATAAACTACGATTGTAAAAGCGGCTCGATGCGATCGTCATATATAAAGGTAGAACACGCTATAAATGCTAGCAAACAAACAATACAATAACATAACAATATCACATATTTTTGATTAATAATGTCACACATATTTTCCATAAAAATCCTAATATATTAATTTGCTGACTCCGTTGTAAAATACATTTATATACATAATAACTTCTTTCTTAGACCATGACAGGACATGGTCTATGAAAGAAGTGGTATACATAATGCAACATAAGTGTAGGTGTGGGACTGTCGATGTCGCTCGTGTTACGTTACAAAATCAAAAGTTTTTATTTCAAATAAGAGTTCTCCAGGCATTTTTTGAAAGTTACAATAATGACTCTAGTTGCACGGAACCAAAGAGACAATCACTGAACCTCGTCAAAGTCAGACTCGAACAGATAATAGTGTACTCGTGTAATACACGATCGAGAAATCACATGACGAGTACTACAGAAAGAACATAACAATATAAGAAACGAGGTTACTGAATGCGACAGTTCAAATCGATATTCAAATAGAATCGATTGCAAGCTCTACTCATTTCGGTTTAAATGTGAAACATATTTTCGGTGGATGTTTTATTAGATGTAAGTACATTATTGTTAATTGCTTCGTTAAATTAAAAAAAAACATAATTAATAATATATTTATTAATCAATTTATAATATTATTTTTTTAGAATAATAATCTTTATTTGCGTGAAACATAGTTTACAATATTATTGGTTATATTAATAAATGATTCAGCACATTCCGCCATAACATAGGCATGCAAAATATTTTCTTAGGTTTAGGCCTAAGCACACTTAGTTTCTAATTATATATTATGTTTAAAATTCTTTAAAATTGTAAGATAAAAATAACACTCTAAAATAAAACATTACATCATTAACTCAAACAATAACTAATACATTTGTACATACTAATCAAAAACCAAAACAAATAAAATGTAAAGCAAACAATTGATTAACGTATTCATAGGCACAAGAATGCTGCACTAGCTATCAACTAGCGCTGTTCGTTAATATTTTTCGTCACTTTAAGTCCCCGATGCAATATTACAAGTAAACAATACAGGTGCATAATGATATACTTGCTAGAAACTGATAAAGTTCATGAATTCTACTAACATTATTTCATGATAATATTATCTTAAGTATGTTTCAAGTACTTCAGCGTTAGTTATCCGATAAGCGACAAGTGAGCGATAGCGGTGACATAACACCATGAGATAATAAAACTACACAAACAAAACCCAAACAGTAGCAGTCACGGGTAGGCTCAATACGTCTACTGCCGACCTAGTCGCGGCTCCCAGAGTCACTAAGCAATAAGTCAAAAGGTTCGAACGATTGTTATCACAACATAGAAAGCATGACTACCGTTACTTGCTCAACTCCTTCCTTAAAACATGACTCTCATTCCATAGCCGGTTGCCACGTAGTTTGTCTGCAATCGGTGGCACTTTCAAACTTCCCCTTTCATATTCATTTCTTACTCTATCTGCTCCCGTAACACCACACATTCCTCTTAACATTCTCATCTCTGCTGCACTGCATGCACTTTCTCTCATTCATTGAATCCCTTTTGTAGCCCAGCACTCCGATCCATACAGGACAGCAGGTCTGACCATGGTCTTATATGTAGATCTTCCCCTTAATTTTAAGGGGAATGTGTGTGGGAACGTTCTTATTACTTCTCAACGATACGCGAAAACATTTAAAACAGATTTTGTAAAATAATTTTGTTTTTTTTTGTAACGAAAGTGTGTTACATATTTGGAACTAGTGGCTTGGGTTCCAGTTTGTACGGACGGATAGCTCTGACTAAATTATATAAAGTGTGATAGGTCGAGACCTATTGCTGTGGTATTGCAATCGCCCATTTCATGCAAAACATGCGTTATTTGCTATTTCGTCCGCAATAAATTAGCAAAGTGAGTGTGAGCGCAGCGGAGGGCGCGCGGGTCGCGGACGGCGCGCCGCGTAATTTGTTTATCTCACAAAGCGAAACTCATTTAAAACTCATATATTCGTACGAGTGGGAACCGGGCTTTAATTTTTTAATATTAATCTAAATTCATGCTAGGCGTGTGTCACGTAGATGCAGCTGAGATATGCGCAGCTCGCGCGGGGCGAGTTAGCGTTGCTGCTGCCATAAACGCATGGTTTACGACCGTTTCTCATGCAACATGATTCGCGCATAATTTCTGAGCATTCATTTTCGTCAATTTAAACATAAACAGGTACTAAATGTCACATTTTAAGACATAAAATTAGCAAAAAGTGATCCTTTATAAATTTAATCAACATCAAGAGCGTTGAAAAAAAAACAATCGAGCGTAATTGGATAGGCTTTCCTCCGCCCAAACATAATTGGGTAGACGCGGGCCGCGCTCGCTGCGTGCTGAAGAATTAAGATAAAAACAGGTAATTTATTCAAGGAGCGCATTCCTCCCGAATTAATTTCTCGTCCAATCAGTATGTGTGGGGTGTCAATAAATCTAAATATTCATCAGTCGGGAAAAGGGGAGACTCATTTAGCCGCATTAATTACACACTCCCTCTCCTGCACTAGGGTAACCTTTTAATATTCGCCACGTATCGCACCGTAGTAACGTAGCACAGCAGCCGCGTAGCTCGTAACCCTACCGACAATTCTGTCCAATTGTAACGGTCCCTATTATAGTTAAGCGCAAAACAATGTCAGAGATGCGTAAAGAAAAATATGCCTTAAATCAAGAGAAAAGGAAATATTGAGTATCTACTTTTGTACTACTAGTTAGTTTACGTCGCAGTAGTTGCTACAGTAACACAAGAAGTCGCAGGCGTAGTTTAGCGGCGCGGCGGGTCTAGGTCAGCGCCATACATAATGCATGCAACGTGCGGCGGCCGAGCCGGTGGCGCTTTATTTAGTGGAGCCAGTCGAGCTCGCGGGACTACATTACTGTAATGAGTTGCGGCGATGACCCGCTTCGAGGGGAATACCTACGTGTGGGATGATTTAATAAATTGTGGTCAAGGGGCAGTCACTGGAAGCAGTTTGTAACTTTAACCTCATATTTTTACTGTGTGTTTACCAGGGTTCCTACGTTATACGTTAAAGGATGGCATCTATTTAACAGCTTCCCTATCCTTATAGGAATATATTAGGAAGTTGGAGCGCCAATTATAAGTTTACATCGCTGGCTGATTATGAGGCCACCTCATCATCATACCTCAGTACACGAAGCGTCCCAGTGGCGGCAGCAGGGGCGGCATGCGAGTCACGCGAAACGCTTCACTCCATTCAAATAACTGGCAGTTAGCGACAACTGCTTCCCAGAGACGGGCTAGAGCGACACAATACCGGCTGATTGTAAACACAGTGATGGAGGAAAATATGAACGAGCCTTGCTTGCGCTCATAGAGAGCATTTTGTGGAAGTACCGCAGTTCGAGGCTCAGCCGCACCTCAATAACTCGCAGCTGGATCCGATTTGCGTGGTTTACGGCGAGTCCTTTTGCCTATACGATGTCGTAACCTTTGTATTTGGCGTAACAGTGGTGGAGAGCGCGTAACCCTGCCACTCTCCATTTACTGAGCCGCGTTGTTGTATCAATGATCGAGGCCCACCGACCTCATTTTGTTTATGGTGCAAACGATATTAGTCAAAAGCCACATCCAAGCGGTTTGAACTTGTAATTAAACTTCTGCAAGCTCCCATTCGTTCTCGAAGTTAGTTTTCGATTAAGAAATACAAAACCTGTAAATTCCTATTTTAGGCCAGCCCGACTAGTTTGGGACCTTGCCGGAGTCCTTAAACATGAGCTGGTGCAGCGGTGTAGTATAAATAATCCGATACACGAAAGTTGTTATAGTACTTGATTGTATGTTACATATTATAAATGTTGTGTCTAAAATGTACCATAAGCTACTCGACATGCATGCTATTTGTTCGTACAGACCTACTCAGATCAGTCTGGTTCTCTCCTTAATTGGCCAGTGGAGGCGTTCAACGGCGGTGAACTCTTGCGAATGGTGGCAATGGTATGCGCAATGGTCCGGGTCGAGAGGGAGTTAAAAGCGGTCGCCATCTTCTGGAATTCATATTCATAGTCATGTTGGCAAAGAAGGCGGCCGAAATATGAAGAAGGAAGTCACTCAAACAAGTCAATGCAAGAAGGCATATTATATAAATGATGATAGCTTAAATAATAAAATAACAAATTGCCAGTCCCGGCTGCTAATAGCACAGCTATGAACAACGTTATGTTAGTCAGAAGGTAGAAAGTCTAGCAACCAGTTGAACTAAGGGAGAACTTGTATGTCTTAGGTCGGGTCACCTTAACTCTAATATACAAAAAAAAAACAAATCTGTTGCCCTTAAGCAAAAGACCAAAAAATATGCCGATAAAATCAGTGTATGATTTGCAAAAGAACAGTAGTGAGTGTATAAATAAATCAAGGGCGGGATCGCATTGGTATTCAGTGCGCGGCGCGCGCCGGGCGCAGATAAGCGGCGGCGCACATTTACATACATTTTTATTTGGCGCGCGTCACGTACGCGATAGATTCTTATGTTAAGTAGCGCCACTCCAACACACTTTGACTTTTTAATCGTCGCCTCTCGAGTAACGCGTCTTATCGTCTAAACATGAATCATATCCGCGTGAGCTAATTGAAGCCCCATTGTTCTGGATAATCTGATTACTGTATGTAAAACCCACCTCTACGGATCTAGAGCCATTTCTTATATTTTCCATAGACATGATTTTGTACCGAAAGCAAATTATTACTGGACGTGGTACTTTAAGATATAAAATGTGTTAAATTGCAAGCTCATTTATTTACCAGCAATGAAAATATAAATTAATTAACTTTTAGCTCTATTAAAAGTTCGTTACGAAGTACTCCAGTCAGTGCCGTGATATTATCATACCTCGAAAGCCGTTCGTCGTTTTGATGACGCTCCTGCTGACCATTGTTAAGAGGGCCGGATCTCATCCGAGGAACCTGTCGCATGCCCGAGGGGGGGGGGCGCGAGTCGGGGAAGGGGGACAGCTACAGCACTACTGGCGACCTAATTAATATAATTTAGTTCGGCTTTGATCCGCCGCCGCGACTACAGGAATCTACTGAAGAGGTTATAGAGCTACATCTGGCTACAGTTTTCGTTATTGTGTAAGTTTTGTTTTGAGCAGTTAATATCTATTAAAAATGTTTATTACTTTAATAATACCTTTTCTATTGTATTGTAATACAATTAAGATAGATCTAATATACACTAGGTTCCTCAGTAAAAGATTGATTGATATCTTAGGTATCCATATTATACTCGTAATTGTAAAATATATGGAGTCCCAAGTAAATAGAGTTTTATAAAGGATCAAAAAGAATAAGAAATATAAATATGAGATTCCAGATTTTGAAGATTACTATTTTTATTTTGGAAATTAAAAATTGATAAAGTAATGTTTTTTTTTAAATATTGGACAACATTCACACAACGCCATCTAGTCTCAAATTAAGCAGAGCTTGTGTTATGAGTACTAGACAACTGATAAAATACTTATATAGTTCTAAATACATACATATTACAGACAAATTATACCCAGACACAGAACAAATGATCGTGCTCATCACACAAACTCTTGTCCTGGGTGGGAATCGAACCCACAACCTCCGGTATAGCAGTCAGGGTCACTAACCACTAGACCAACAGGCCAGACAAAACAGCGAGTTTAACAAAAGAGTGTGATCCTAGCAGCGGGTAGCGCGTAGCGGGCAGCAAGTGAACCCTTGCTGGTACACTCGCCCCACAGATAATATTTAGCATTCGGTGGCTGTGTGCAGTGCAGAGGGCGCGCAGCGGGCGGCGGCTAACGACTTCCGCTTCCGGCGGCGGCGGACAACGCTACGCGGCACGCGCTACGCCCAGCGTAGCCCTCGCTACGACCGTAGCTACTCTCGTGAATGGTCATGTCGGAACGAAAGTCGGCATTATGAGTTTATCTCGTAAAATGCAAGTGCTTTTATTACGTTTTCAATTTAACAACGAACAATGACTCCCGCCTGTGACGGGAGCTCCGGAAGTGCGTGTGACGTCACCCCGAGTGCGCCTCATCTTGTATCAGGTGGTCATCCATCACGTCGACGTCGCATCCGATATTGTACCGAGTTTTACATTTCATTGACTGCTATAGCTATTGTAATTTCAAGTAGTTTGCTTAAGATTTTTAACGTTAATCTCCTATTGCCTGCTTATTAAATAATTAAATATCTATTGTATCATTCGGTTGTCCATTAATTTATTATAGAACACTGCAATATTTTCAATAACGAGTACTTGACACTGCACTGATTTATCACTTCCCAATCATCTGAATGGCTAAAAACCAGCGCTGAGACGGGGCGCGCTCGGCAGAGCATTAGATGAGCCACCACCATCTGTTTCTACTTTTAGCACTGTTGCAAGCAACTGCAATGCTTTTATGTAATTTTACTCAGTAATAACGATCTGTCTTACCGGCCGTGGCGTAACGCCGATGTGCAAGCGGTACCAAAGCTAAGAGCCGTAGGTGGGGGGGGGGGGAGGTGCTGAATATTTATGCAGCTCGCGAGTGATGCGACGACTTTCCTCCATGAATACGACAATTGAAATTACGCCGAACAACGAAACAATTTTGTTATTCAAACGATGGCACCAAGGCCGAGGCAAGTGGGGGGGGGGGCGAGACGCCGCAGATGGGGTGATGTAGCGCCCTTATCAAAACGACACACGATTGAATATAAACATTGTTGTAAAAACAGCAAACATAGGTCGCCCTCGTAGCTGTGCAATTGATCCGCCAATACTGATAATTTAACTTAGCCTGAATTCAGGATCAAACTCAAGGAGTAAAACTAATTAATGAGATTGGACCTTAAAAAAAAAGTTCTTTTCGCCGAAAACAAGTTTGGTTTAAATCCAAACACCTTGTGCAATAGACAATAGGTCCTATATGTAAAATAAGCATTTTAAACTTTCAAGATACGATAGATTGAAGATAAAAAAATATAAAGATTAAGAACCTTTCTACTTCTTGAAGTCAAACTCTGAAATGAGGATGTCTGGATATTCATCACAACGCTGCAAAGTAGCGACTTGTCGAGTGGACCTCCTTGCAGCGCATCAATTATGTACACTCGGAAAACAAACAAAGCTGATTTATTATTTAGTTTATATCAAGCGAGATTACGAGTCGCCCCCCCCCCGCCCCGCGCCGCCAGCGAGCCTCCTCCCCGTGGCGGCCTCTGTAACGAGAGTCAAACCGTTGCGTTGAATTTTAATGTAAATCGGGGTCATTTCCTGTACTTAGCAAACAGGCGTCAGTTTCAATTGTTGATTTTTGACCTGTTACAGTTGATTTATATTTATAGCTATGATTTCAGAAGCTGTTTTCATTAGTGAGGAATAAATCCAGACCACATCAGAAAAGACAGACTCAGTATTATCAAGGAGTACACATAATTTAAATAATTAGGATCATGATAGATTAAAGGTAGATATTTATTATAGGTTATTTTTATTTTCCTGAAAACAGCTCAATGACTGATCTTTTAATTTCGCTGGGCTGTTGGTCTGGTGGTTAGTGGCACTGACCGCTATATCGTAGGTCATGGGTTCGATTCCCACCCAGGGCAAATGTTTGTGTGATAAGCACGAGCATTGGTCCTGGTTCTGGGTCTAATTTATCTATGTCATGTAGGTATTTAGCAATAAAAGTATGTTTATCAGTTCTCTAATACATTGTGTTTAATTTGAGACTAGATAGCGTTGTGTTAAAGTTGTAAAAAAAGAACGTACTGGTTTTCTCATTCACAACCATGAAGGCTTCTACGTTACTATAAGGTAACGTATACACGGGTTATTCTGGTGTATGACGTCGCCATCCGAAAGATACCTTAACGACTCCCAGATCGTAGATATTATGTAAACTAATAAAACAAAATGGCCTGCTCACATCTGTCATGTCCGCACTCCGCGGCTCGGTGAAGTCATGCTGAACTAAGATTGTTGCGATTATTAAATTTCAACCTTGAACGTTATTAATTCAATTTCGCAAAAGTCAAACAGCGGGGGTCGGATTGTGCGCGGGCGACTCGAGGGAGGTGCGGGTGTGGAGGGGGGGGTAGGGTTATTAAATATTAACAACAGGTTAGTTACATTAGGCGTAGGAACAATGCGCCGCGCGCACGTAAAGGTTTGGCTAAAATGTTTAGCTAATGAAACCGTTCGCAGCGCTTTTGTGGCTGATGAGGTCGCCTCCGCTGAAACAATAATCAGTCCACTTTGTATGACAATTAATGCAACAAACGCGCTCTTAAACTGTTTTCGCGTACATAATGTATCGCATCCTTGTTCATGATTCTGTGTGAGCGCGTAAGACGCTCAGCTGCCAACCCGTGTATTATGAAGGTTCTGTTTATCGTTATGCATAAGTAATCATTCATTAAGTATTTACTGAGGCTCCGTTACATGAGCGGAAGCTGTCACTAATCGTTTATTATTCACGTCGCCTCATATACACCACTAGTGAACACGAACTCATCAGTTGATGTTGCCTACACTGTGTCGGTTATATATAGTCTGGAACCTGGCAGCGACTTGAAAAAACGAAATACTGCTTATCCCTAAGCGAGATCAAATCCAACAACCATTCGGATATGACGTCGAAGCTGTTATTTGAATTTGAGAGATCTGGTTCTTCTTTGTATCTTACATAAGTGATGCATCAAAGCCAACAAAAACAAAAATTAAATTTTTACCAAGAAAACACTGTCAATAAAATAAAAGTCCATTTCTACACCCATATTTACTTAAGTTCCAGATGATTATGCCGCGAGATCTGATCTGGTTGTCTTGTCCATACTTACTTTAATACTATTAATACAGATCAAGAATAATATTTATAAATATCCACTGTCTCACGAAGTGTACAATACTGTAGTTACGACTAAGTAAGTGGTAATTCTCTTATTTTAAAGTAAGTTTTGTGAGTTACACAAACAGCATTTGGCAGAGCGACACAGAGGAATACGATGATGTGTTTGCATCTGTTATGATAGAGTGTTCCGACTGCAGCGGTGACGTCACTCCCATAGCGTAGCTGTAGTTGTAACTTACGAAGACTGCTTTCAACTGGAGGACTAATAGCCAGCCCGCCCGGTGCAGCCCGTGCGCGGCCTCTTCTGGTTTCACTCACAACTGACTCACACTCGCACATGTTGGTAGTCGTCGCGCGCTACGGCCACGCTCGCCGCTGCGGATGACTGCTCTGATGAACCAGTTGGAAAGCGTCAGCTGTTGTTGATTTGTTTCTGTTTTCCAGCCCTCGGCCAGTGTTGGCTCACACGCTCGCCCGTTTAAGTAGAAAATATAGCTTTTCTCTGAAAACCTAAACTATGATGACATTTTTGTATAGCTACAAGTGTTGCTGTTGTATTTACTGCCATGCAATGGAGGCTCGGTATTGAGTAAATGGTGACTCTCTCGCTGGAAGTTGGAATTGCAATACTTACACTAAAGGCTCTTCTACGTAATATATCAGATTTTATACTTTTGTCTTATTCCTATTTGTTTTTGTTAATTCTTATTAAATTTAAATCCCTCATCAATCCGCAAGAAGGCTGGCTGGCTGTTTTTATATGGCTGTATATAAGATTTAGATAACACCATTATTGGACATTAATTCAAGATATATGTACATTTTTTCTATGAAATATTAAATACATTGTATACCACGGATATAGAAAAAGTTCAAGATAGTTAAGACGTTAACTTAATTTATAAAATCTTTGTACACCTCACAGGACTTCATTAAGTCTCATGGAAACTGCGATACTCTTTAAATAAGTAATCATTCGTTCAGGTTCATGTTGACGTGTACACGATGAGAGTGGTGTAGTGGCCCGCGCTCGCCACAACTATTTACAAGCATGTTTTACGTCAGAGTTTATTCCGTGGCAGGGTTACTAGGGCTCCATAAAACTTAGTAATTGCGCGCGCGGCGACTGTATTCAAAAGTTATTCGTCCCCTCCGCCCCGCTCCGCTCCGCTCCGGCCGGGCCGCTCCGGCCGCGTGGCCGCCGGCCGCAGCCGCGGTTTCAAGCCGCACAATTACATTCTTGGAGCGAGCTCTTTAAATACTGGGATTATGATAAATACCGCGCGCGTCTCCTGCCCGCGCCGCGCCGCACCGCGCTTGTTCACGGCAATAACAGTATGTCAACTCAAAATCAAGTGATATTATATTTATTTGATTTAGAATATGCTTTAACTACACTTCTCTTACATTGACCAATGACATAGCTAAAGCTTTGTTGGCACCGGAACATACTTCAGCAATTACGATTTTTTTTTAGTTTTTGTACTTCGGTATAGCTTACATCTGGTTTTCACAACAAGCGCACGAAATTCGGCAATACACATTTTGTTAGTTTAATTTGATATATTTGGATCGGGCGGTTAACATCTCTCGAGGGAGAGTCAGCGCTCAGCCGTATTGGTGGTTCTCTGACCCGCCGGAGCTGCGGCAAAAGCAGACGTTCAGAAGGATCAACATCACACACATGCTAAAATTAGTAGAGCCTCAAACAAAAAATACAGTCACAACATAATTTTATTCTTGTTTTACACAAACTAAATTTCAAATAAGGCCAGTATAGAAATGAAACTTTTTGTTATTAATGAATCACCGCAGTCGTTTTTCCTTCTGACGGGGCGAGCAGACCGGGAGCTCTGGCTCTTTTCATCCTCTACGAAGAAGAAGGTGTTACATGTCTTTCTTAATGTTATGTACTTTCTGAACGCGTCCTGCACACAGGTAGCAGCAAACCTGCTGCTAGTCTGCCTTCCAGTATTGTGATAGTGGTTTTCCTTCTAGAAGTGTCAAAACATCCACTAACTTGGCTTTCCTCACTTTTTCCGACGGCGTTGGTTCACGGTATGTTCCATGTCCGCTTTAACTTTTTAATTAGCGCTTTCTCAGACACTGTGTTCCTTATTAAAAAGAGTAGTATTCAATAATAGTGATTTAATTGAAGCAGACCTTCTGTGTGAGCTCCGGCCACCGACCGCGGCCGCTCGGATTGGCTGCGATTGTTTTGATTTCAAATAAAAGTTCAGAGCAAAATAAATTGTTATTCGGAGCCGTGAATGTTCGGAGCCGGCGCCAACGTAACTGTGAATGAGCCACGGTTAACTTATGTATGGCTGTTCCAAATTGAAATTGGTCGGTGTTGTTATCGCAGGGACGTAATCGATAACTTAATGTAAATGTTGTAGGTACCACTGTGTACCTTCGCTACACGGTGCAAGTTAGTGTTCTTTGTCCGATCAGTGACCGTCGACGCGAGTCACTTGTGTCAGTGGATGTGACACTCAAACCACTCCCCTTCACAGCCCCCCCCCGCTTCAACCCGCGCCTCGTACGCGTACCAACAGATTTATCGCATCGCAATGCAGATGGCCGACAATTGATTCCAATTGATACGTAGTGTATCGGGGTAGCCCACATTATGAAACAGAAAGACCACTCGCTTTGAAACATTGTGCACGACGATGTTTTATTGCGTGTAATAATAGAGGGCGCTTTACTTACATTTAATAAAATAGACAAGTAAATCAACACAATTTCGATTACTGCACGCATGCATTTTTAATATTACTATCAAAAGCGTCTAATAATGTTCGTGGGGCAGAGCACGAATGCGTAATTGTCTTTCTGTGTTAACTTGCGAATGGTTTTCCATAGGTGCCGGTCGTCTGTAATCACCGCGTGAAAAATGCAACGCGTCCGTTTTGTTCACGGATTCGATGCCTACTTTAATGTTTCAATAATGAAAAGCGATGTCAATATTTACATCGCAATTAAAGAACATTTACCCATATGGCGCAAAAAATTAATTTTAAACATGATTTTAAGACTAGGTATGAAAGAGCTACTGGTTGTTTCGTAATACCGTTGACCGTCCGCATAATTTTGCACATTTATTAAACCGAAACATTTATGTGACAAAGGTTTGACCTGAGCCAAGTCAAGTTTTATTACGTCACATACAAGCCACGTTTAAAATTCAGGTGTTGTGGCGAATAACTTGTTGAAAATGTTTATAATCATGAAATTTTTTGAGTGAGCAGCGACATAGCTGAATACTTAGTCTTAAGGCTGGATAGACACTCCCAACATGGACATGGACCGCCTGTCCCGCAGCTGTCGTTTGATCTCGTTCCATCAAAACTTTCGTCAAACAGTGGTGTGTCCTCGCGAGGCGTTCGGCGTCGCTCGTATTGTGCGATAATTTCTCATTTCCGCGGACCGACAACTTTGTCACGTCTAATCTCGGTCGCTTTGACGAGCCTGTCGCGATACTATCTCCCATAATGAGACCTTTTGTATTCAAAACAAAAGACAATTTAAAACAAGAACGAGATATGTTCTCATAAAAAAATAAACTCTCATCCGAAATTTACAGTAGATTAGGGACTATCCAAATTATAAATAGTAATTAATATTTTAATTTAAGAAATGGAATAACTTCAATTAAATGAATGTGTATTTTTACTTTGACCCGACCGGGGATCGAACCCGGGACCTCAGAGCTAGCGACACCTTAGAAACCGGTGCGTACGCCACTCGACCACGGAGGTCGTCAAAAATGCAGGTTAAGAAGGATTGTCACGAGGACCGCCACATTATATTTCAAGCTCAGAGCTATGCCGATGCATAGCTCTGAGCTTGAAATATCTGAGGGCACGGCAGTGCCCCTGCCAAGTCTCGAGCAAAACGGGCACGGCCGTACCATCTTTTCTCGAAGCGATTCGCGGCTGTTGGGGGGCTGTTTCGCCCCCCCTGTATCTTCGACGTGGACAAAGCTAGGAGTTTAGCTTTTCGGGGATAATGTATACCGATGTATACCTACACAATTTCCTAGCCCTTATTTATACGAATGCTCTGCTCTTACATTTGCGTGATAAGCTTAGCCTATGTTTTTTTATATAAGTATATACGATTATGTATTGTTAACGAAACCTCCTTTTCAAAGTGAAACCTCCTTCAAGATCCTTAGTGAAACCTCTTTCGAACCTGGGATTTGACAAGGATTTGGTCTGAGCATCTGGCTTATGGCTTCTGTTTGACCTGGACCTTATGGTTTATGGCTTCTGTTTGGTCTGAGCATCTGGCTTATGGCTTCTGTTTGGCCTGGACCTTATGGTTCATGGCTTCTGTTTGGTCTGAACCTCTGGCTTATGGTTTCTGTTTGGCCTGGACCTACAGTTCATGGCTTCCGATCTGGTTAAGTATATCAGCTGCAATACCATCTGTTTATCTTGGCTAGCATTCTACACAATGGAAGTTGGGAATTTCATTGCTTGGAATGTTACTAAGCTCCATTTACATTTAAATTTTAAGAATCACTGATTTTGCTGTGCAATATTTTTAAGTCTTAGCTTCTAAGTTTATTTAATTTTAAGAATCATTGATTTTGCTGTGCAATATTTTTAAGTCATAGCTTTTAAGTTTACCATTTCAATAACATCTCTGAAATCTTTCTGTTCGCTTGTTGGGTACTTGATGGTGGGAGTGCACGCTCACTATCGCGTACTTAACAAAATCACTTCAAATGCTTGCTGTTTTCCAGCTTCGACACAAGTGTCGCAAGAAAACAAATGTATGTGTTGTTGTTATTTGGCAGGTGATTATTTCTAGTCTGAGAGCGACAGCAGTCTGGTGATGCCTGAGCTAGTGAAGACTCCAAGCAAGATGCGGCCGAGGACGCCTCGCTGTCAGGAACGGCCGTGTTAACGAAACCTCCTTTTCAAAGTGAACCTCCTTCAAGATCCTTAGTGAAACCTCTTTCGAACCTGGGATTTGACAAGCAGTCCGCTATAAAAGACGGAGCGCGCTTAGCAACGCTCTCTCCGCTGTCAGCTGGCCTTGCTGGAACATCTCCGTGACCTTCGTTGTATTTATTCAGCATAGCAGCCATATTGTTATTTCGATAATTGCCATTCATACCTATTCCTTTGCAGTAATTAGAGTTTGATGTATTAACTATAAGTTATCTTTGTAATGATTTGGTTTAATTTTTTGTGACGTAACCGTGCTTTCTTTTTAAAAACCTGTCCTCACTTCTGGTTTCTAAGAGTGTGTTAATGTATGTATTATGTGATTGTCAGTTGGTTCACTTCCATGTTACAGGCTCTATTTCGTTTGGGACCAGATGGTCGTATGTGATGTAAGCATAAGTCCTTATTTGTATGTTACAAATTAAAAATTGAGGCGAACTAAGGGTCCTAAGCTGTCGTGATATAATGACTACTTGTATGAATATTGTACCTAAAGATAAATTGGTAGGTCGAAGAGCAGTCGTGGATGACGCTACCCGGAGATGCATTATGAAACCTGCTCCGAGCGCCTAAACATTTCGTACACACTGACATATGTATCTGAAGGCGAACACAACACGGTTTAATACTAAAATATAATAAAAAACATAGATGCAGGTTTCGAATCCAATCTGTTTAATATACCATGCTAAGCTGGAACATAATTAATGAAATGTTTGTGTTAAATTTAATGTCTTATTGAAAGGTATGATGCAAGCGCAGGTGTCAGGCTGACACCGGCCGCCAGCGAGGCCGGCGCTGTGTAAATGATGATCGATTTGAGCCGTCACCATTGAGATATGATAATTGCCGGATATCACTCAACAACAGCAGATGTTTTATCTTTTCTTGTTTACTTCAAAGGACGTCGGAGAGGGGGGGAAGGGGTTACGAGGGCGGGCGGGAGGTAAGGAGGTACGTAGGAGATGCAATTATGTAAAAGGTTAACTATCTGTAGACTTTATGGTAGAAAAATCAGCCAACACTATTATTTTATTTTATTTATTTATTTTTTATTCGTTAAATATACAATTACAATATGTAGTGCTCCACAAAACCGGTTTATCGGTTTGTCTGTGGACGAGTAAACTACTAGACGACGGCGTACAAAGTGGTTATTAGTGGGAAAAGCTTGACCACTCCACTTATGTATGTGGACGTAACCAGGGACGTAAATTACACTTACATAGTTATCATTTTTGTTGTCATTGTTATTTCTGTAAGTAGGTATTTTCAAAGCGGGATTCTAAAGATGTTCCTTTTTCATAATCGACAACGTTGCCTTTAACTGTTTATAGAATTACCACTATTTTGGGTTCGGCCATTATTTTAGTCTAGTCTAAGTTGAATCGACAAGGAATTAATAATTACAAGTTTAGTTTGGACTGTTAACAGAGTGGACGTTAGTTTCGTTATTAAATTGCTAGATTCAAATAGATATCGACATTAAACATGTTATAACTCTAACACGTAACTCGTCAATCGTTTCTAAGCGACTAGAACATTTGTTTAAAAAACGAAATAAAATGAAAATATATATATATATTTACAGAGACATGGTAAACACAAAAGGTGGTAAAACAAAATAAAGTCATTAGTTATATTTCAAAAGTGGCAATACTACTTACTTGGCATTTTCAACTCCTACTAATTTGACCTTTATCTTGTAATCAGATCGACGCTGTATGGACGCTACATTTTTTACCGATAATGCAAATGTTATGCAAAAGGCAATGTAAATATTATGTATTATTAACACATTTCAAAGGTTAGAAATATATAACTAGGTGCGCAACAACTGAATCAATTGCCTGAGAGTTAACGCGGAGTGTGCTACGGCGCTGAAGAATTAAAAAACTCTTGGAAAGTGTTCGCTTTTTAAAGATAAAAGCGGCCGAATTCCCGCCAACATTAATCGAGGGTCCCGACCAGAGCGGTGCGGGCACCGGGGTGAGGGGGGGGGGGGGTGAGCCGGAAGTTTGTTCTTCAGATCAAAGGCTTTTGTCTGTGGATTTACAAGTCGGTCTACAAATTATTATTTACTTCGTGAAACGCTTAATATTCTACATATATGATTTTAAATCAGGATACTCTTAACTTCTAAGTGCCTATATACCTATGCTTTACCATTTTATAAACAGTTCTTTACATAGTTATTTGCAGATCTGGCCAACAGACGGTCCGCGGCAAGTGAACCTTCTGGGCTGTCTCATTTTGTTTAGGTGTCGTCATCAATGACTCAATTAATTACGATGGCCGCCAAATTGATCGCTCACTTTGAAATATTTTGCGAGCCATCAGACGCGACACTAATTTGTCTGAAGTTGCTTCTTTAGAGACGCTCGTTATAAAACGAAATGAATATGACTATTGAACTTTTGTTTATTTTGTGCGAAATCGAATAGAAATTAAGAAAAGCAGGCGCTAAATGACTCAGTTTTCTGATCCGGTAACCTGGACTCTTAAATATCATGTACTAAAGTAATGACAAGTGTCTGTCAAGTGGGACTCAAGTTCGTCAACGATACAGGTCAGCCATTAGCCGGCGGTTAATGTATTCATTGGGTTCCGCGTTTTATTTGTTGTTTAAACTCGATGCTCGGGTTTTTGTCCCTTCAACCGATTTACATTTGATGGAGTTTCGCAGATTAGCCTTTTTGCTTACTCGAACGTCCCAACTTCCACAAACTTCAAATTGTTTAGAGTGGCTTGAATAAAGTAAATGACAGCGAAGCGGCTTCCTCTTATTTTCAGATTATATTTAAATGCGTTTGTATATATTCAGAGAGCAAAAGGTTTAGAGGTCAATAAGATTGTGCGAATGCAAACTCAATGGGCAAGACGACAGTAAGACGGAACCATTAAAATATTGTGTTTAACTGATAAAATATTGTGTATGTATTGTGGAAAAAATCTCCATTTTAAAATTTAAGACGAGAGTATTATTTTATTTAGAAAATAAAACTGCAAAATACTGCCATCTGCCATGCTTTTTAAAACACCAATCTAAGTGTGTTACGTCAGCCCTCAGTAAATACTGTCAGTGGCACTATCAAGTTCTATACATTTTGATCTCTAATGTTTACAAGTTTGCTGAGGGTTGACGTCACAGCAATGTCAACGCCGGTGACTGCGTTTTGGCGCGAATAAATTAACGTTTCATTAAACATTTTTTTTTTCAATAATTAGTTTTTAAATTACAGAAATATTATATTTTTTAGTAATAGTAGATACTTAAGAATATTTTAAAACACATTTTCAAGAATTGTCGTCTTGCCCATTGAAATTGATAGGAATTTTGACGCAGTCACAGAGATTTTGGACCGGCAAGGAACGTCCTGTGTGCTGGGTGTTAAGTAATTATATTTTTATTTTTTCTCAGTAAATAATTTACTTTAAAACTCATGAATTCATCTGTTTGTTAAGTGTGGAAAACATTAATGGAGCTTTTTATGAAACTTTATAAATGATACAAGAAAAATGTTTTGACTATATTGTTTATCGTTTAACTGTCTATAAGTTTAGTAAATATACGAATCTTATGTATATTGTACACACAAACAGGATAACACACAAAGGTGTGGTTATTCAGTCGTTACTTTTTTATAGATCATACATAATAAGAAACGTAGTGAAGCGTAGACGACTGTGAGTAGAAACTAGCACGATGTGTTGTACGGAGAGTGTACACGTTAATGAGGTTGGAATAAACTGTTCAATATTGACATGATACCGTCTGCATTAGCGGCAAGCGAGGGCAATTTGTTTTGCCGCTCGAGCGCGTGCCGGCTGGGTGACGCCGCGTCTAGCTTAGCGCCAACTAATTATGAGCATAATTAGCAGACTAAGCGAGCTCAGCAACTTGGTGACAAGACTGGCACGCGGCGCACCTGGCCGCCACTCTCTCGACAATGCTTTGATATTCACTACGGATTTATACCTAAATAAACTTCTTGAAACTATTGACAGAACGTATTTTATTTATGTGGCATTAGAGTGACTGTTATCGCGACCGTGATCATGCTGGTACTTTTGCCACTAACCCCGTTTAGGAAAGTAGGTTACCTTATCGAAACCATGCATTATTAAAAATATTCCACTAAAATGAGTTTAAAAGCTGAAGGGAGTGCCCCGGACTGGCTCTCCACACCGCGCCGTGATGGCATGAGATCGCATTGCATCACAGTGAAGTTTCCGACAACATCAAATGTAAAGCAGCTCGCGATAATGGGCAAATGTTGGTAGCGAGCGTTGAGCAGCTGAATACCGATCAGCTGCGGCGCGGCGCGGTGCGGTCAGGAGCGGCCGCCGACGTACGTAATTGCAACAATTATCTGCCATCGCTCGCCGCCGCATCGCCGACACGACGGCCTGCGGAACTTTCCGTTTTGTTGGAATTTCAGGTAATAATAATAAACCCCAGGAGAGCATTCAGGCACAAGCTGACAAAAGACCGTTACACTTTTGTGACTTTACTTACTGCTATGACTGACCGACTTGATTACTGAAAAGTATTGAGTACTGTGGAGCATTTTTAGTGTTGAATCTAATTTTATTTTCTTGTGTATAAGATCGTCTGAAAATAATTTTCCAATATCTATTTCTAAATCGCTAGTGTTTGGTAAATATAAACATATATTATTATAAACGTACGGTAACCTCAATATATTAATTCGCGTTCAATATGTTTACCGGTACGTCAGTTATTAATTTGATTAATATGTGTCGAGACAGCCGCTGTTTTGTTGTAACGTTACATGCATGACAAGTCGCTCCATATTATACAAACACATCATCTTATAATTAGCCGTTTGCACAGACGTAATAACTGCGCTATAAGTGAAGGTGACTAGATCAGCCTATATCTTCAGTCAAAGTCGCTGGATATATGTTATATTCTCTATGTATTAATGCTCACTTGTGACTCGTTCTGATTAGTCACGGCACCTAGCTCTTTGAATATAATGAACCTTTGTAGCGCTAGTGTTAAACAACGGCTCCCTTTACCTTCACGTCGTTTATGTTAGTTAATAGTCACATTGAGAGCTTTTGTTTTTTTCGGTTTGTATAAAGCAGGCCGCCCTCATTCCCAGAAGGGCGCGACTCGCGTCACGGCTTACTGAAAAACAAAGGTTCACTTCTTATTTGTACTCGATTGTGATCCCCCGAGCGTGTGCCAGCGAGCGCTGCCCCGCGGGCTCCAGATCTCTCGCTTTTGTAGCGCGATAAGCTGTGGAGCGACGCGGGCCCCGGCGGTCCGAGGCGGGGGGGGGGGTGAGCCTGACGAGAGGGACGATTACTGCCGACAGGGATACCCTTCAACTCCAAGGGATTGCTGCCGACCGTATGAGGTAAAGAATGCCTCAAAAGAAACGGCCACTTTGATAACATTAAAATAGTTGTTCTGTTTTCGACATCTCCTACTTGAACGTTCCCTTTCCAAATTAGATTTATTTCCGGAGCTAATTGTATAAAAACACCGCCTTAAATATTTATTCCGTCTTAACACTAACCTTTACTGACTAACCCAAAACATAACTAAAAGCTTCCGGCTAAATACCTGGCTTGCATCTAAAGTCAATACTGTGATGTTGTGAAAGTGCCTGAAAAGCAGAAAAACTTCAAGTGAAAACTTTTGGTTTAGACATGTTTTTATTTTGGCATTGTCTGTTTCAGCGTGAGTAAATAGTAGAAACAGAATGTAAAAGTGAATAATTGAGATGAGTGGCGAATGTTTCCATGAAGGCCGACCGCGCTCTCCAAACTAGTTCAATGTCCGTAACTGATAAATATCGGTATGTTACGTGTCGCGAGGCACTGGGTTTAATTAAAATAACACAACGAGTGCAGGTCGTGCAGCCGGCCTGGGCTACACACAACTACTGCTACAGTACAGTAGCTCCTGGGACCTTTAATCAGTTGTATTCTCAAAGGCAGATAAAGTTAGCACTAGTTAAATTAAGATATAATAAAAGTAACACAGGAACGAAAGATTTTTATCAAAAAAAAAAAAAACTTTCAAACCAGTATCCTGAATATTTAAAATCGAAGTGTGGTATAAAGTTATATACAGCTGAGGCGAGGTGGGAAACCGCGGCTGGTGGAACCCGACCCACTTGGTTATACATATGTATGTTCGGCGAATCTTAAGATAATTATGTATTGTTTCGGTTCGCTATCCCTCACGTTCCTTCTTCAATCTTTTAATCATCTGCTATCAACCGAGATTACGTTTCCCTTTCTTTTGTCATACGATATTATAGGTACTTAAGCAGGAAAATGCTACTTCTGCCAATCTGAATAAAGTACCCTTCATACATGTTGCGAGTCGTGTAAGGACGTGTTGTACTAACAAAATAACAATAGTTTTGTCCACTCCGGTGATAAACCATCGAATCCCGTCATTTAATTTTAAACTATAAAGTGTCATACTATGTAGCTTAAATATTTGTCAGTGGATAGTAGATAGGAGCCCAAGACCTAAATACTGATCGCTCATAAATATTATTCATGATTCAATTCAGTTTCAATAACGCACGGAACCCGGCGCCGCCTCTCCGGCCCGGACCGAAGACACTTGTGAGATGCTGCTCGTGAGAGCTGCTAAATAATTCCCTGTGTGTCACTGGTGACTGCCCTCCTCCCCCTCCCCTCTGACCGGTTCCGCCCCGCCGCGCTGCCGGCCGGCTGTGGAGGAGCCCTCGTATAATTGTGCTAACTACAGGAGACGGATTGTGTGAGCAAACCCTCGGGATAAGCGAGAGTATCGTTTAGGCGTGATCGGTTGATTGCGCGCTGGCCTGCGCCGGCTCGACACTCGCCGGCAAGACGGTCGTCCGGCGCTCGACCGGCGCTCGGACGTCGCCCACTACGTCTGTTTGTACGTGTAATTGTTTCGGGATGTGGACATGTCATGAGCAAATTGCGAACTGCATTAACCTCGTGTCGGCCCGGGGACTATTCTAACATTGTGTCCGTGCGTCTTCTACTAGGTCAGTGCAAATTGAGAAACGATTCCGATTTAAAGCCGTGCTATAATACTTTATGTACATTGGAGTGTGTGTGGCTCTGAAAACATGCACCTATGCATATTTGATGTTACTCTTTAGTCAAAATTATGGTGCTGCTGTAGCGTTATAGAATGAGAATCGTAACTTATTATAATTTAATCTGTTTAATTGGTACTCGTGTTCTTATTACAGAGTCTGTTTAAGGCATCATAACGCCAAAGTACCGAATATTTAAGTTATAAGCGTGCATCAGCGAAACGCTTCAAATTAGCGAGTATACTTGTGACGCGACTCTGCTACGGTTCGTTTTGGGACGTTTTCATTTTTAGATACTGTGAATATATTTTAAATCAATTTTCTATTACAATATGATGTGATCTATTTATTAAAAACTTATCAAATCAACAGACAAATCAAACTTTCAAGGCCTTAATTGAGATAAGATACTAGATCATTACATAGATCACTAATACGCCTCGAGAACACTCTGACAAGCCTTTGTTCACTGCCATGTTAAGACTCACGAATATTTAATGCCTCTAGTTATATCATAGCCTATTCTTAGTAATTGCCAAAGGATTACCAAATACAGCTGACTTATCGTACTAATATTATAAACACGAAACTTTTTTTTTCGACTTTTGACTCGCGATCCCGCCGCGTGTTGGGTCCGAAACTAGTCGGGCACCCCCGATAAATACGCGTGATTAAACCGTTACATCATTTAATATCGAAAGCTGGTGTGTACAATATTGGATAAACTTACATAACCATTTGAAGTAATGTAAGGTATACACACATTATACGATACAGATCTTTAATAAAAAGTTTATGTTTCCGCGTTACGTGTAGGATAATACAAATTGAACCGGCTGAGGGTAAGCAATCCCATGCACACCTCGCTCTGTTCGCGCTCGCGACTTGATGAATTTGCAAGGATTATGAAAATCCAGCTCTCAATCCTACCAGTATTCATATCAAAGTTTGCCAAAAGAGTTCATTAAAAAAGTTTCGTGTGTTGCTAAATCGTCGAGTGCGAGGCGACACGTAGTTACGTACATAGGTGAAGAGACACACGCAGAAGGTTGACTTTGTTTGAGATAATATGAAGTGAGTAACAGGTAGGTGTACTATATGACCTGTCCAAACAACTGTTGCCTAACGGCTAATTGTTAACTAAATCTAATAATGTAAATCTGTTTAGACGTCGTCAGTTTCTGATGGACTTAACAGATTTTTTTGTCAAATATCCCATGGTTTAGAGAAGAAGTACCCGTGTGTGACTTTACTTTCAAATTTGGCCAAATCTATAATTGATAATCGTGCCAGTATGTGTACGCTGTATGTGAGCGGAGTTTTAGTGGATCTACTACATTAATTAGATCGTGGCTTATACTTGCTTACCGAAAATTTTTAACAACGGTGTGCGGGCTGGGGTGGTTCATTAGCAGGTCGCCGCGCCACACGTCCTGACGCCCGCGAGCTGTCGCCCGGCGCCTCGCCGCTGCTGCTGCTTCCTACCTCATGAGCTAAAGCTCTTGAAAGTCCTGAATTGTAAAGCAGTCGTTTACTATGTCTATTTCACGGCACTATTTACTATTAATTCTTGGTACAAATTGAGCTCGTTATGAACATAATCTACACATAGTTCTCAGTAGTTTGCCTTAAACCAATTAGCTAACCGCGCGCAGGAAGGATCATCGAAGTTTCTAAATCCCCTTGATATAATTTAATCATTAATCTTGGTTCATCGCACTTTGTCAACATACCTGGTGAGGCTGAAGCGCGGTCTGTTTCAGAAAGATACCGCATTCTTACACCGGCGTATGTGGGGGGGAGTTTGAAAACGTATTCGTATGCCATGTGTGAACTTCTTCGCGTAGGTCATACACTGAGCGTCACCGCGCTACTCTCTTACAAGAAATGTTATGAGACTCATGCAAAAACAGTCTCGTTTCAACGTTGCTGCTTATAAAGGAAAACATTGAAGGTTTACGTGTGAACATGGCGCCGGTTGTTCCGTGGGATGCTGATAGGCGCGTGTAATAACACGGCGGCGATAAATAACGTTACGTGTTGAGGACGGGCGCGGAGACGCGACCGAGCGACGTGGGATCCATGTCTGGCAGCAGTCGGTGAGGGCCGAGCTGCTCACATGCTGGTGGATGTAATGTGGACCCGAGTTTTAATTGTTAGTTTATCATAAACTGGCTGTAGACCGCGCCTGGCTGGAAAGCTATAAAGGACTTTAGGAATTTAATCAAATCCCTAAAATAGTACGAAAATATTCCTAAAAGAGAAGTTAAAAACAAGTTCATTGCCAAGCAGCGTTGTCAGACGTCCCGATTTTGGCGGGACGTCCCGATTTTTGAGTCTACTTTTAATGTCCCGCGCGGGACAGGCTTGGTCCCGCTTTTCGGAGAGAACTTGACCGTACGCCTTTAATAGGATTAACACAGACTATTGTTTGAAACCAGTGGCATACCGTGGTTCACCGTCGCCCGGGGAGAAGTTATGTGAATACTGATACTTAAAAGATATTTACTAAAATAACTAATGTTCATGCAACTAGGTTCAAAATTGAATACTTTGGAGATGTTATTAAATTAGACGTTACGACATTATTTTAAGACATCATTTATTATATGAAAAATACCTTTGGAAAATATTGATCAGGAACACTTTCTTTTCTCTAAAATGATTATTTCGTTCCATTTTTGTAACGTTTCTCATTTCTGCTTCTCTTCTATCGAGCATAGCATGACAACTATCCTATGTTCTTTCCAAAGAATGTAGACTTTTATTCTTTTAATCCGTTTATTAGTTTGAGACGCTATTAACTTACTAACAATAAACAAAATTTGCCTTGTGTTTGAATTAGTATAGATAATAATATTTTGCGAGATTCATGGTGTGAGACGCTCCCGGCCATACATTACATGGACAATGCTACGCACCGGGCAGTGCACCGCGCTTCAAGCTCGCTAGTCTTCTTACGAGTACTTCAGAGAATTGTATACATACATATCCGGTCTGAATGTATTAGTTAGCATTTAAACTTAATATCTTCGTATCAATGCTAACATAATAAATATCACAACTATTATATTTTATACTAGCTGTTTCCCGCGACTTCGTCCCCGTGGGTAGAAGATATAAGTTATGATTTAGGTATACCTGCCCGGTTTTTTTTCATTTTCCATTGTATCTTAGCTCCTATTAGTCGCAGCGTGATGGTTTATAGCCTAAAGCCTTCCTCGATTAATGGGCTATTCAACACAAAAATAATTTTTCAATTAAGACCAGTAGTTCCTGAGATTAGCGCGTTCAAACAAACAAACAAACAAACTCTTCAGCTTTATATATTAGTATAGATTATTATCATATTATATTATATATCATAACAAATGTCATACATACACTCAAATAGTGTTTTTGTAGAATTGTTGTATGTATCTAAGTCTTAGACATCTGTATATTTTAGCAGATGATATAAGGTATTATTTTTTTTCAAGTAAAACCCGACCTGCTAGGATGTACTTCGAGCGTCATCGTGTGTGTTCGTGCGAGGTCGTGCGCGCCGCGAAGGCATTAAGTTAACGCGCGTCGCAGCTTTGATATGCTAATGTCCGCCGTCCGCGGCACAGCGCGATGTGTTTTTTTCCTCCGCGCCTGTTTACTTTAGTCCTTTATTGCTATTCAAGATGTACGTGTTACTATGTTATTGGAAATGTTTCATCACTCACTATTTTAAAATGTTTTAAAATCTACTATTGTCTATTCGTATATTTATTTTGTACGGATAAAATTATTACTTATACACTGAATCCATCCTATTTCGAGTCGTACAAGGTAAATGTGCGATCGTTTATCACAACTGACAAGTTTCACTCTAGGTATATAAGAGTACTGTTCCTCTAATCAGAATACCTGCGTAAAAAAGGTTTTCCAATTTTCCATTCGACCAACTCAATTTAGTTTCGATATCAATAAAAACGGGCTTTAGGTCTACGTTGCCGTAACGGTCGCAAGTTTCGTAGCCTCGTAGCCTGCGTAGCAGAGGATTACGTAGCGACAGTTACGTCACGATTAGTGGGCGACACAAATTAACTGGAGTCTCGGGTCGCGACGGGGCGTCTTTTATGTAGAGGGCTTCTATTTAAGTTACATTAAGAAGTTGGTTTTATTAGTTTGGGGAAAAATAACCTTATAGGCTTATAGTTTTTTGTTTCTTATAGGTTACTAAAGTGTTATTGTAAGAACTTTTGAGCAGTCCCCACAACTTATGGCACAGATTACTTAAAACTTAAAAACCTTGATTTGTTTCCCAATTCTAGGAATAATTGTTTGAATGGTCCTGTCCTGATTTTAAAAAAATAATATTCCCAGTGACACATTTATAGGAGCTGAAAACATGAAGCTAATTTTTAAGGCAGTCGTGTGAACAGTAAGACGGTTTTGGCCAACATCTAGAAATACATTAATTATTAAGAAAACGATATGTTACAGGTTCTCCATTTGCCTTAAGTTAAGTGCGTACCATGTTTACATATCTATAATATAGCTGCGTCCAATCTACGGAATGTACATTAAGTAAAGCCTTACCGTAGCAGGCTGTAGGCGGCACGCGATGCGGCGCGATTTATTGCGAGCGCAGCCTCCCGCGCCGCGCCGGTTGCGAGCGGCTTGTTATTGCTGTACTTATAAAGATCGTTAAAACAATTGAAAACATCAAGGAGACCTGATTGCGGTTTATATTATAAGAAAAAAACTGTATTCGTTAATTTTTTAATGGTTGATTATGCTCTAATAAACATATTTCAAAGGTCATTTCTTTTTTGTTTAGCGCTGATAAAAATTGAAAAAGTATCTCATAGTGAATTACTTTAACATACTCATATACGCTCTTATCATATCTCAAAGACATGTAAAAGTGATGATATATCCTACTTTCGGAATAAATAATTTCATATCTACTCAAAGTCATAGAATTTGAGACTTTAATGAAGATGTCCTGTCACTGCTTCACGTGTATTTTTGCCACATCGCTTCTCACTCCCGGACGTGTCCCGGGCGTGGTAACAACAACCCAACATATTGTATTTGTACATTATTAAGCACGTGCGCTGCAATTGATCACTGCAGCTGTCGGAATATGACAACCCAATTAGCGGAGTGGTTAAGTGTAAAACACTAATTAGTTCCATCGATGTATAAAATTATTTTATTTACGCATCCTCCCACCCCACTTATTATCAGCTGGTTTATTTATAATTCAAAGCACCATATTTCTATTTCGTATTTTGTAAAAGGCCGATAACGTTAGGTTCCTGTGTTTTTTTATAATATTGTAATGAAGACTACACCTGTCGCCCTGTACTAGTCAACATTATCAAAATAACAACAAGTGATTCCCCACTGCTGGAAACACTCCTCGCCTCTGGAAATGGTTTGAACCTGGATCACCGCACTACTTCCCTGTGGCTCTAATTCCTAACATCTAGGAGGCCGAGAAATATTACATCACACGTTAATAGAAAATTCTTGACTTTAAAATGTCTGTTCCCGAATTTGGAGCGAGAATTAGCGCTTGCAGAAATGTATCCTACCAACAGATCCCCTATATTCAGGTGGGTCCTCAGCCTGTGACTAAGAACTTAACCACGTAATAAAAAATGTTTTAAATAAGAATAACTACGTTTATTTTGAAAAGTTGTTTGTTTACAAAATAAACATTACAGAAGTTTAAATTTGCATTAGATTCGTAATGAATTTTTAAATGTACTTGTTGCGTCATAACAGCAAAGTCACCAGACACGCGAAAGACGGTGATAAATAAAACCCTCTCAATGACGCGGAGCTCGCATAACACCAATTACAAACAAATGAACGCGGCGACGTATTGTGTGCTCCTGTTGTTATACAGCACGCACACACAACCACGTGTGCACACACACACACGCAGGACGGAGTTAACCCGATCCCTTTAATTGAATCTCAGCGCGGACGAGACGCGACTCTAAACATTTTCTTTTCATTTTCCGATAGAGGGCAGAATACTAGGACTATATACTACAGGAGTATTAAACGGAGATTCCTTTAGCTATAGATAGCTTACCGAAGCTCATAGGAACAAGTGCATGGTATTCAACGTACTCGTAGACTTGACAGCTTTCTGAAAATTTATGATTGGTAAATGAGAATTTTAATCCTTTTTCATAATGTTAAGGACAGGTGGACAATCACATGAAAAGTTGTCTTTAGCACCAGTTCTAACTGCTAAAACAATTTTTTAACTGACCATCTAGCGATGCTATTTCGTCACATTATAGGCACTTTTAACAGTTTTAACCACCACACTACGAACAATGTTTGAATTTAACTGAGGAAATATACAAGAACACGTCTCGTGTCTATTTGTCCATGCAGTTGTCAGCGGTACGATCTAGTGTACCTGGGTCCTTAGATGAAAATAAAGTTGAACTCTGAACACGGGAGCTCTCGCTTACCGCTTAACACGCTGGAAATAAATCGCGTATCAAAATCACTTAACCCTGGTTACGCTGTAGCCACTGAGAACAAACATGGCTGCGAGTTCATAAATCTCTTGCGGGCAGAATTAAGACGTACTCGTAATAAAAACGCGCGACTCGTGGCTCATTAATAACGTGCACTGGCCGCGGCCGGCGAGGGCCTGGCGGGGAGCGGGGCGGGGGGGTGCTGCACTCACGGTGACAGCGCGCCGGCCAGCAGTCCGCGCGAACACTTCATCTTGTTTGACACCCGTTACAAGTACAATTGCTATTGCTTTTAAATACTAAGTCTTAGTATTTTTACAGCACCAATTAAATCCAAAATATACAGGTTTGACATTAGTGACATCAGAGTTATATATAACTAAAAAAAAAAACACAGCAATTTGTGAGGCATTCACTCTCTTTCCCTATTATTTATTAGCGCTGCCCTGTGTTGACTGCAAACGTTTACCTTGAACCACCTAGGATCACGTCAACTCATAGTGGCGCAAAGAATTTCGTAGCGGCTTGTAGCGGCTCTTTCGATGCTGGACTCAATACAAGAACTTTTAAAACTACTCGGAATTCACGTAGCCGATAGGAGGACGACAGCGTAAATAAATGAGAAACGAATCTGATAGTCTTGTTTTAGCTACGTGGCTACGTAATGAATGGTGGATTTAAAGTGATTTTTAAAATATGTATGAAATGAATAGGAATATCATCACTTCTCGATCACTTTTGAGAGAGCCCCCTACCAACACTAAACATAACCACCAGTGGCATACCAAACTTGTTAAAAATACTAAAATAGCCAGTTAGAGATCTGTTTATGAATCAAAATATAATAAGTAATTAATAGTTTAAATATCTAACTAATTTATAGCATAAGTACATGCATTTTGTTTAAACATACAATTCCCAAAAAAAAAAAGATAGACATTATAAAGAGCGCAGTAAAGTATAATTTTATCATAATCAACATTCTTTTTAGCTTCTGAAGAAACCGCAAGTTATCCCGTGTAATTAGTGCTTAGTTTCCCTCAACTTCTCGCGGATGGCAGAGCAACATTATAAGTGTAAGAATAAAAGCTGCGCGATACCTTTTGTGGCCTATGAAATTGGATAGCAAACGATCAAAAAGTCGCAAAAAATAATATCAGGAAATTTAAAAAGTCATTTTTTTTGGGATTTAGGATAGGTATGAGACAAACACGTCAACATACAGCTTGTGATACATTATTTTGTTTGTAACTTTGTTTCAACTAAACTAATAGGTCTACGCTTTCCTCAAAAGTACTGTTTCATCAAAAACGTTACATGCTACGTAACGTTATCCTGCATAGGTGGGCGGCAGTTTGTGACATTTTCACATCCAAATCAATTTGTCAGTGTGTGTCGTGAGCGTTCCGGACGCGTGTGTGCGAGGTGGGCGCGGGCGCGTCGCACGTCGGTTTATCACGTCCGCGGCGCGCGCTGAATACAAAGGCGCCGCTTTATCTCGCGCCGTGTTTGCGCCACGCAAATACACGTCGCCAAGGAACGCGCTGCACACATGCTCATATTTTTACAGTATATCTAAAATTGGTCTGTATTTTGGAGATGAGATTGTATTTTGCAATATCGTTCAGAATAGAGCCGGCAGTGCATAACGCCCCGGTGTCAGTGGGTGTCAAGGGGCGCATGGAATTGTGTTTCTCGCAAAAATGTTGATAATAGTTCTCTTAGTTACCACAATTTTTTTTTAAATTTATTTATGTTTTTCCATGAGAATTTTCCTATACTTTAAAATATGTAAAAAAGCAACTATTGGTAAACCACAAATAAATGGTTTACCAATAGTTGTTACAATGTCGTATGGGGCATTTGTTTTGAAACCTAAAACAAATGCCCTTTACGACATTCGGGGTTGACGGGTAACTCGTAGTGAGATTTTATTTTAAAGTATAGGAAAATTCAGTACATAAATTTAAAATCTAATGATTGTCGACGATTTTCTAGAAATCTCATTTTAAAATGTTTTAGTTTTTTTTATTATACGATGTCTAACTTCGGGTAGAGGGGTTCCATTTATGTCGAAGGAAGTATTTATGTAAACTAAACAAAGAAATATATTCAAATGTGATGTGATAAAAAGTGTACGTGTGCAAGGATGGATGAACGATAACAACTTGCACCGAGGCTAAAGGAGCTAATTAATATAATTCCCTTACGTTCTTCTAGTTGTCACGTTATGTGTTGCCGGGGCAGGGGGGCGCGGGGGCGGGGGCTCGCGGGACCCGAGCAGCGCGTGATCCTACTAAATGAATGTTTGTCGTGCAAACGTCATAGAGCTGGCGTTACATGAATGTCGAATACACACCAAAATATCTAAATAAGTTTGGCTCTTAGAGTGCAATAGAGATAACAGTTTAAAGTTAAATACGTTTAATTTTCTAGTCTACTAGATACCAATTTTATACACTAATGCTCATATTTTATCTACGGCTGTTTGAAATGAGTGGCGGACGCTCAAATGACGTCAAGGCCCTGGCAATAGTTAAGGGTTAGGTAGCTAGACATGTCTACACTAAATCAATCTTAAACCCACTGATATAGCGAGTTTCGGAAACAGGTACCACTAAATGACTCAATATGTGATGATGTATAAATAACGTTTCAGCTTATAAATGATCTAATTGTCTACTTAGAAAGTCGACCCATAGGAAATCCTATTTTCGGTAGTTATCATTACATGTAAAACCTTAGTAGTTGTAACCGCGGCAGGGCAGCAGGAGCCGCGGCCGCAGACGCGAGGGTGCGCGTCACCGCGGTGATTACCTCGCGCCGGCTCGCGACACGTCACCGACAGCGAGGGCGACAGCATGGCTCCGGTTCAGGGGGTTTCAACTCTATTCTCTATTTGCAGATAGCATGGAATTAGTTTTAAATACTTAAGTCATGTTGGTAAACTGCACGTCTTACTTTAACTAAGGTGACTTAACGTAAAACAAAATTACGCGATCAATATTTTTGTTGAATATTTCCAAAGAAGGATCAAACAGGCAACACCGACATGTCCACTCACGTCGTGTTTATTCAAATGGCCGCGGTCCGCGCCACAACTCACTGCTTACGACGCCTCGGCGACATCGTGAAGTGCCTCTAACTACCTCCGCCGCCATTACGGGGAAATTGAATCAATTCCTTCTGCCTTCAGGACATATTTCTTGACAAAGAACCCTCCAGCCGACATGTAGCAATTTTCTGCCTCCTTTATGGAGTCTCCAAAATTCGGAGTCATTTTGTGTAACCCATACATCGGACAGACATTACTACACGATCCTGTTAGAGCGGCGGACAGGTCGCTTCGTTCCATTTTTGTTTGTGTGTGTATAGGAAAATTGAGTACATGAAACCGTTTAAACGTAAACCGTCATGTAACGTTGTACGATTTACCAAAAAAAGATGAGAAGATCGTACGTTGTCTTATATCGACCGCTGAAACTACTTCGATGACAAACACAAATCAAAGCGAAGTCCTGGCGCATGGTGACACGGGTCTAATGTACCTCTGCTCCAGCGATCTTGTCTTCGGAACTCAATTGCAGTACATTAAGCTACCTGATCCAGTCCTCGGGGCATCATCGCGGTGACGTCCTCAAATTGATATAAATGTCCAAGTCGGCCCACTTCGCGCCACAGACGATAAATCAATAGCAGTCACACCGTGAAGAGGCGACTTTTTCCAATTGTTCCGTGTCCATTGCCCGCGGGACAGCGGCTCGCGCCCCGTGAAATGAACATCATGCCGCGCCTCGATTGATGCATTACTATATTGTCTGACAGCTTGCATGTGCTTGCGAATATATCCTATTATATTTTGCATGTAATCTGTGTAGTAATATTCTAAACTAAATATCAGACATCCTGATACAGATTGAATGATACCCAAGACCGACCGCGACGACGGCATTGTTATGACGAACCGAACTTACCGTGACGGGACAGAGCGGACTAAGGCAGCTTCGGAGGCTTTGTACAATATCAAATGGTATTATTAAACTGTTGTACAATTTTGTAAAGGTCAGGGGTCTTAAGTCCTGGGAGGACAGTCCCGTTTTACGAGCACAAGTATTACTTGATATTATACTCGTATCTTGATTTACATTATAAACTAGTTGCTGCTTGTAAAGATGCCCACACAAAATATACAAAAAGAAGTAAAATTCATACCAAGAAACTACTTTATGAAGATTGTGATTATTTGAGTGAGATTGTTCATTATTTACTGAACATAATTAAAAACAAATCTGTGTTTGTAACATTACTGTATTGAATTACTTTAACACCTGCAGTGTGAACAAATCAGCTGTTCCTGTGGATCTGGCATTTACTCGGAGTACTTCAGCTGTGGCGTCCTTTCCATATCAGCCCTATCAGCGTAGTATTTTATTTTATATCCTTTGACAACGGGTTCCGCACCCAACACATAATACATTTTCTGCTTGTTAACTTTAACTTATGTGGCAGTGTATGTAAAAAAAGGTACATATTTGCCAATACAAAGAGTTTATCACATGAGGTCACTGCAGTAAAGCGTGACTCCACGCAGGTCTCGCGTCTCCACTACTAAACTTGTAAATTTTCTCAAAGCCGTTTTTTAGTGGTTGTGGATGTGAGATCATCGTGGGTGTAAAAAAATATGTTTTTATCCATAGTCGCTACATTTTAGCTGAACGAACATTATTCTTGAGGCTTATAATTCCCGTAGCACGGAACCCTGCACGTTGTGTCAGTAGTAACGAGGGGATCTAATCCATTACGAATGAATTGAAGTAGGGTTGCCACCTCCTGGCTGGCTAACTAGGTCTAGATGGCGTCGCCCTGGTCTTATTTATCGAGTCGGTGCCTGAGTTATTGTAGATCTGCCTCTTTAACTATATTACTTAATAGCTTTCGGCTGCTTTTGTCAACCCTCCTCTTTGCTGGAGTTGAAATCGAAATATTTTAATGTCTGTAAAATAGTTTAATATATACTATGTGATTTAATTTTGAGTTGTGAAAAATAATAACATAGTGCTCTTTTTTAATTTAATTGTATTCAAAAGATCATTATGTACCTATGATCGTACGAGTTTCTTGGAAGTTACATCCGACAACAAGAGCTCGTTTGACTCAGCGCGTGGTGAGGAGATTTTGATGATGATAATAGTGTTATAAAAATCAACTTGAGGACTCGTAATAAAAAAAATATATTTAATTAGCTGACAATGTGGCTTCCAGCTAGTTACTCCGTCAGTGACATCACGGCCTCCACAGCAGGCAGCGCCGCCGCGCGCCGCATGCGTGCGAGTCCTCGATATCAGCTGGGTGTCGAGCTCATTGTGATTTTTCAATTCCGCGAGGCGGCGGCGTCGGCGGCGGAAAAAAGCGCTTCTATCGTATCGGTGGAATTGTGCGCGCAACGAGAATATTTCAAAGGAAATCATTATATTTCGCTGTTATCTCAGATATTCGCCATTCGAACTGGAAACTCAATGTCAAAGAGCAGAGAATGTCAATGCAGATTTGTTCACATTACTATCATTAGCAGTATTTATACATACCATTCGTTTTCATTGCTTCATATTTAGAACTAGCTGTAATTCTGTTAGTAAAATTTATCAAAAATCATAAGAATCGACATCGGTGCTTACCGTTTTTTATTTTGATTGCTACAAACATTTCATATGTCTAAAGGCGGCAATAACGAGACGTGTTAAGGATGACAACTGAATACAGTGAAGTCATAATCTTAGATTAGAAATAGATAGTCAACATAAAAGCTTTTCAATCCTCCATTTAAAAGCATTTGCCATTCGAGAGTGATATGTTGTACCTTCCTTGGGCAATATAAGAAAATAATAAGAACAAGCGCCGGCAGTAGCGGCGGCGACGTGTTCATAACATATCGCGAGGCGCTGCTGTTCGCACGGGACGCCTTCTACTGTGTTCAAAATAAATTGAAAATTTCAAACGAAGGGGCTGATATTACAAATACTTTCACAGAATACGGTTCAATGTGTGATCTGATCACAAACGCACCAACAACGCTTGAGAAACTGCATGCGAGCTTACTAACATAAAAATATATTTGTGTTGGTTGAAAATATAACAATTTTCCCAAGTTCAATTTTCGCAAGAAATAATTTTATCGAGAGAGAATAATGAGTTGACAGCACCACCCCAGTTCGTCGCGGTATCGTTTCGGTCTCGGTGGTCGGTGCGTAGCAATACGTTGTGCGGTTCGATGCCGCGCTGTTTTATTGCACAAGTTGGGCGCTGTCTGTTCCGCGCCGGTGACTGCGCGCGGCCGCAGCGCACGCGACCCGCGGACTGCACTGCTCACGTTATCATGTTAGAGGGCTATGCAAATTGCTGCATTGTATAATAAAACGGCAGGATATTTAAAAAATATTATTACAGAAATCAAGAAATACATTAAATTTTACTGAAATGTACCTTACTCTTCGTTAATCTTGATACAATATGTTTATTTAGATCAAGAAAATATAATTATTTTTTAAAAAAGCGTGGTAAAAATCTAACAAATCAATGTAGTGTGTGGCAAGCGCAAGCGTTGACAGTAGATGCCTGTGCCCCCTTGCATAGAGGATGTGCCTGCTGGCAGAAAGGAACATCTAAACAAGTCTGCTTGTCTAACGCGTAGTATTGCAATGTGGTGCGGGCAGAACTCGCACGCGCCGCTTCACTCGCCACCCTTTTATTTGACCTGCCGCTGTAGTGTTAACATGAAAACCCTGAGCTCAGATTTTTACTGGCCGTTTTTTTATCATTTCGCACTGCCCTAACAAAGGACCTGTAACACAAACATATACCTTTCTCTTTGAGACACATACGTCACAAGTAGAGACTAGCAGGGAGAGTGAAAACCTCAGTCACTAAAGTTTATTCTAGTTCCAGTATTATCACCATAATCTGTTATAATATTTGTATTTAGCCCTCCTTATTAATCGTCCTGGTCATTAAAGCAAAATGTAATTACAATTCTGTCAGACCAAACCTTGCTTGCTTAATAGTAAATTAAAAGTATACTTAATAAAAGACATGATTAAGACTCGCGTAAATATTAAAAGAGCAGGATTCAATAAATATATCACTGCAATCTGTGAAGTAATCAATAATGACGTATCAATAGTCTCATGTTGTCACGTACTTTGATAATAATGTACTGGATTGAACCAGTTTCGATCATTGATATTGTGGTGTTACAATGACCGGTATTGCATTAACCTGCGTTATTACGTGACGGACGTGTCAGTAGCTGTAACATTGCGTACAGTTTCCTATCTGAGGTAAATCCGTTCTCAGTGATGTGAGATCAGTCCGCGGCGTTTGCTTATCGTGGGCGGCCCAGTCTCAGGCAAGCTTCCAAACGTTGTTTTTGCCAGAGCAGCCGGTGAGTTATGTTCGCCGCGCGACTCCGCCCGACTTCCGACACACTCACACATAATGACGCGCCGACTACTGTTTTCACAATATCCACCACTCTACTGTAGAGGATGTTGAACAGAAGGTCTACTTCACAACGTACATTCAGAAAAGTTTCCTGAACTTGGATACCTAAGAGTTTTAGGAGAAAGAGCCTATAACACCTTGATTCTTATTACGGTCAAGTTTCACGGCGGAAATTGATGCAATAGCGTTGAAAACCTTTTCTTGTTAATTCGTTAGTTGTGTAAGTTGAACTTCTGCACAGTATTGTGTTCAGTTCGCTATGAATATGCACAAGTTCACAGAAACATTATATTTGGTCGTGCCGAGACATTCGGCGTCCACTTGTGAACGTTTATTTCCGTCGATCCGAGATGAAAGAATAATATCGAATGTAGCGGTTGCATGTTATGTG
>NW_020799666.1:0-4766 GCF_003590095.1 Trichoplusia ni
ATACTAGAGATGTGACGGTAACGTCGATAGAAATAAAACAATTTAAAATATATTTTAAGATGAGGTTTATTAAAGAAATAGTTTTAGTGCATTTCCAAGTGAAATATTTTTTTGTTAAACAGCTAAAGGTCCTCAGTGAAGTACATTTTTTAGTAGCTTGATTGAATCGCTGAAATGGCAATGATTTCAGTTCTGACAAGTGACACGACTTTGACTTTAAAATTCAAAATGCAAATTGAATTGCATTTTGCTGCTTTATTTTTTATATAAGCGGCTTTAGATCCCACTGCTGGGCAAAGGGCTTCCTCTTTCCTTTTCAGACCTCTCTATCTTTGATTTTCTGGCAACGCCTGCCTCGCTTATTTGATCACTTGTCACACCACCTTCGCCACTCAGCGAAGATGTCTTTCCTCTGCTATCCATTTTTGATAGATAAGTTTTAACACTTTTTAAATAAAAAGTGTAAAGACACATCCGTCAAAACTTATACAATATCGATACGAGGCAACACAAAGACGAAACTAAATCGAGTAAGTTCCCTGTGTTCCCACACAGTGTAGAACACATTGTCAGTATGCTAGATAGGCACAATGAGCTATGAAATTCATCATGCAGCTACGTAGCGCTTTGTTTGATCATGATTAAGATGTTACGGGTTTTGAATGGATCGTCGCTCGTGTATTAATCAGACCGCTCCCAAATCGTCTATTAATCAAGTTTAAGCATCTGGATGACAACGAACTGTCAGCTTAAGTAGTGTTTAGTTTACGACGCACTGTAAACAATCGTTTGCGGTAACTTGTCTCGGCTCACTGCCTTTATTGTTTAATGTTTACATGATTGTAATCATAAAGTTTGCGCGATATTAAGGAATTGGGAATGTGGAAACTGTAATTACGCGCTGTTTGCTTATTATTATAAATTAGTTGGGCTGTGTTTAGTTTGAAACTAATTTGTTAGATTTCTGTGTAATTTTGTTATAATTTCTCTTACATGTTGCATTTTCTTGTATATATGTTTTAAGTGTCATTAAATGCAGATGTACATTGACATATTTTTTATATGAAAATCTCGCCGCTTCTAATAAAATATACTCTAAGTTCTTTCTTGCCATACATTAGAATAGTCAGCAATGTCCATAAAAGGCAATAAAAGCGGTTACGGTTCATAAATATCATAAATTCAGCTTCAATTGGTCGCAAAGCGCAAAAACGTTAAAGCCGTTATCCCAGTAAGCGCATTCGCATTCCAATGCATTAAGTGTCATATGTCAGGTGCAGAGAGTAAGTGGGAATTTCCGCGTCGTTTCATACGGCTCCGGCTAAATGTTAAGAGTTCACTGCCGATGTATCTACGTAAGTAGGTACGTAGGCATGTACCGACCGCGCGACCCACTGGCCACAGGACCGCCGAGCTAAACCGGTACTCGCCTACTTGCGCACATTAAATGAACATTCGAAAAAACGACAAACAACTTCTGAGATATTTTTCATCTTCTGAGAACAGTTTCAAATATCGAACTCAGTAAAGTTTATTGCTTTTTTGAAATTTATTATTTTGGTATTGAACCTTGAAGTTGTGATGTTCAATTGTTAACACAACGGTCTCCACAATAATGTTTTATTAATACTTGGCGATACGATTCATCTTTCATTCGTATAAGTTTCCGCTTTTAACACAAGTGGTTTTTTCAAATTCACTTTCCAGATTAATTATTTTAAAAGTACTGAAAAACACGAACTATGAGAGAAATAAAAAAAATTGTATGACATACGTGGGCTTTTACCTTTGTTGTTTACACAGTACTGAAATTTTGTCAAAACTGACTTTTAGGTAGTGAAATGCTCTAGGTATTTAACAAATACGTACTACCTGGATTAGTCGACTTTTGTCAGCAAATGTTTATGCCGTATTTATCGTGTTACCACAGAGAGTATTTAGAGTACAGAATTACAAAGTTACAGCGTCAAAAGCGTTCGGTAGCTACCCATATAATTCTGTGGAACATTGTGGGTGCCTCCCGAACGCGAGCAATCCTCGTCAAACGCAAACGGAATACTATATAAAACGGGTCGAGGGCTTATTGACATAATGTATTATGAAAGCTATTTATTTTTAATAAGCTACGCTTTTATAGATTAAAGCTACCATTGATGGTATGCCAAACATTCATAAAACATATTTCTGTGTATATAAGAATCTAAACAGACTATAAATCTTTTAAGCTTCCTGAGTTATTTTGTGGGTCAATAACGTGATGAAATACAAATACTATGCAGGCTTTATTTAATATAGCGTAGTATACTCTAATTAATCAGAATGTAGTAAAATATGTACTTATCTTTCGGCCGGCTTTCAGTTTAACCACATTCAGTTCTATTTGCAGCATGTACGTCTGCCTGTCTGGTTTCCATATTCCATTGTACTAAGTACCAAAGTATTCCATAGAAAGACCTTATAAGAACGAAATCGTTGCCTAACTTCGATTATGTTTAGTATTTGTTTTATAAAATGGCGACAGGAATACATCTATGAAAATATCAACTGTCTCACTAACACAGTTCGTGAGATACAGCCTGTTGACAGACAGACAGCCCCAGGAATAGATTTTCTTTTTACCCTTTGTTAACCGCACCCTGATGAGGTACAAGAGGACTAAATTGTGCGTCTCAGTAATGCTTTTTCTTGAATCTACAATCATCTTTCCCATTATGCCTTTACAGTGTATTAAGATGCTTCTGATTTCTGGGAATCACTTATATTTCAGACAAAAAATTTATGAATCTATGTCGGGAAAGTATATTGATGTAAATGTTCATTATGTTTATTCACGGTTTACCCTTGTTAGAGGGTCATTACGAGTTCTAAAAAGGTTAAATGTTCGAAAATAAATTGTTTACTCGAAGTCTAAGGAGGATTATCAAAATATGCCGATTATTCCAATCAACGGTTTCGGGATTAGGTGCTTTTTTGCCTTTATATTGTTCAGTGTTCTGATTTATTTCTCATTAATAAAAATTATCCGTCTATATTTCTTTTAATTTCAAAATAACGTGTCGCTCATTACTTAGTTATTATGTTAGCTGTTTACAAGTTTGATAAAAATCGAAGGGGGTGTGGGGGGGGGGGGTGAAAGATGGGTAGAATAATTGAATGTCTTTAAATATGCTCAGTTTTTCAATTTAGCTCCAGAAAACAATTTTGCAGTTTTTCTACCTTAAAATATTGTGTCTTGGCTGGCAAAACCTTTGTTAATAAGAGCAGTTTCCTAAAGGAAACCTACATATTGGTACGCTGATTCTTGAATGGGCCTCTAAGATAAATATCTAGATGGTTCAATGGTTGTAAACAATGTAACGTACTGAAGTAGTTCTGACAGTTTCGACAGCAATCCTCTTTGCCCAGTGAGATGAGACTTGCCGCTTCTATTACACTCTATTCTATGTCTATATTCATTTGTGCAACCGGAAACAAAGACAGCAACGACCAGGTTTTGTATACATTAAATAATAAATGCTTCTTTAAATGTATTAGTTGAAAGAAAATGTTTCTTGTTTTAAATATGTAGCAAAAGAAAGGCAGTGTGAAAAACCAGTCAAGTTAGACTCGGAGTCGCAACACTCAGGGTTCCTTAAAATGAGCTGAGGAAAAACTAATTTGAGAATAAGTTGTCATTAAATTTGTGATCGTCACAATCGTTGTTGAACCTCCATTTTTGTTATTAAAAGAAATACATCATCTGTAAGTTTTCAACTGTATACCTCAGTCAGACAGGCTACCACTTTTGTCATTAGAGCACGGAATTTCAAAAAGCATATCTGGAATATTTTTTTATTTATTTAGCCCACTGTGTGTGTTTTTTATTTCCACGATTCTCTGTACTGGAATCAGCCCGCGAGCTAAGCGTTAATAATGATAGTGATAGAAATAGCACTTATAATTACATTGTCGATAACTATGCACGCATTCTTCTTTAAGATAAGTGTCTTCTTTACAATTTGTATGAATCCGTGCAATCCTTGAAGGACATAAGTGATTTGCCGGTTGTGCTAAAAATCCCCACTTATCCCTACTAATATTATAAATAAAAAAAAAGCAAATTCGGTTTGATATTACATTCATCATTTAAATCCCAACGAAAGTCGGGAAAACGAAAAGCAAAATTTTTAAAACGAGGTTTATGTGACTAGGTACTTCGAAAACACTTGTTTTTGTAATTACAAACGGTTTTAATGGCTTGTCGCTTGAATAAGTTTATACGGCTTACGAGTGATATACTAAAAAGATCGTGTCTTGTGTCTGGCAATTAACCTTCGCAGAAACGACAGCAATTATTCCACTCCATTGAAAGAGTAATATGTGTTTCAAAGTATTTTATAAATGTAAGTTTTTATTCTACATGCCTGCATGTTTCAAGAAATCTCGAAGTTTTTGCTGCACATTATTTATTTATATAGCACTGTTGATTACTGTACACGTCAAAAAAATACATCAGTATATCACCTTAACTGGCATAAGTGTTTCCATTTCAACATAAGTAGTTACTAATGTTTATACACGTTCTTCTTCGTTGCAATTGATATTAAGATCGTGCAATAAGATACCCAGACTAATGACATATGGTAGTCATCTAATTAGACTCATCCATTCATCGTCATAAAAACCTGACGTAATAATCAAAATCCAGTGGTAAAAAACAATTGGATGAAATTGAAAATTTCCCAACATTTCACAATATCACGATGTCGTCTCAATCTGGATATTGT
>NW_020799667.1:0-23465 GCF_003590095.1 Trichoplusia ni
CGTTGCTAAGCGCGCTCCGTCCTTTATAGCGCACCGCTTGTCAGGTCCCAGATTTTGAAGGAGGTTTCACTAAGGATCTTGAGAAGGAGGTTTCACTTTAAAAAGGAGGTTTCGCTAAGACTAACAATCAGTGTAAACATTGTCTGATTTTACCAATTTGGCCATTGTTGAGTGTCGTGAAAATTGGACTCGTGAAATCTTCCTAAGTTCTCTAATTTATGGCAAAATTCCAGCTCTGTAACGCCAGGCCCAAGTTTCTATGGAGTTTGGTTTTCTCCTTTACCCGGGCGATGGTGGACCAGGTGTGAAGAGTCAGCTCTCTTCGGAAAAATATTGGCATACTATATTATTTGACAGAAAAAGATAGAATGATAATATAAATCTAGCACACGTTCAGTCAAATTTTTAGACCAATAGGTATGCTTAGAGCGTAGAAATTTTTATCTCCGTAATTTAAGACAAGCCATAGAAATGGTCACATAGAAGTCACTAAAAAATAAAATAATAGCTGCGCTATAGAGACTTCATGTCTCTTTCCAACATCAAGATAACACAAACATCACAGCACGACACCAACAAAAATACAAAGCAAGGATCGTAAATAGCAAAACAATTACATATCTATAAAGTAGCCACAAGTGAATCAATGTCGGGATCAAGGTACGTGTGAATTAAGTTGCCAACGTTACGATGAGCAGCGGGCCTCGTAAATCTGGCGAACTATCTGCAATACACTAGTTGTCTGGAGAGCACTTAGTACTGTCCTCGACTTGGGAAGGTAGGCGAACGGGAGGAGAGGTAGCGTGGAGGTGTGATAAGTGAAGAGGATTCCAGTTTCTTTGTTCTATTTTTTGGAAGTTCGTAGAGATATGAAAGCTTAAGGATGGCAGTCGTGGAAAAAAAATTGAATTGGGAGGCACTCATTCCGTATATTGCAGTGAAAATATTGATAACGCAAAAAATAGAACTTTAACTTTTGTTTGCTTGCTAACAAATAACACGTTCAATCTACAACTAGTGAATCGCAAGCTTTCCAATAATCTATTAAAAAGTAATGAAAATTTTAAATAGTCAAGTCAACTATATGACAATAAAACAAAACTTAAACACCATCGTTTTCACAAATGGCACTTTAAAAGTGACAATTAATTCCAACTTGTAACTGAGTTAAGGGGTATATGCTGGTAGACTTTTCTTAATCTAATCCCTCGCTACTGGTCCTACCTTGAGCCGCATCTTCACAATCGGCTATACCGGTTTATGCTCTTTTTAGCGGCGTGCAAAGAGCTCCCGACGTCTTGGGACAGCAGCTGTGCCCGGAGAGCCCTACTGAGCAGTCTGTTGTTATGTGGGGCCAGACGTTAGCTGCCATATGTAAGTCACTTTTATATGTTTAACTGATTTTTGTATTAAAAGATACAGGTTTTAAGAGAGAGTTATAGAAGAAAATTCGAAACGACAAGATTTTTTTGTAACTGCTAATTATTTGATTTGTAAAATTTTAAGTATGGTTCTAAACTGCCACTTTGTGAAAGAAATAATTATGAGTGTCAAAGTCCTTTAGAAACCGAACGCTTGTCTCTCAAACCACGACTGGAGCTTACGAATGATTTAATCTCTGACACCAGGTTGTATACATAAGACATACGAAAACAAAAACAAAAGACGACTTGTAGCGTTTCAAAGTCACTGTCTTATCTTTTCAATCAATACCGATTTGAAATACAAAAATGTCTTTAGAAAAGCTTACTTAGACGTTTCATTGATAATTAAACTTACAAAATTTACCTTCAGTACGTATGTGATTGAGACTGTTAGTACATAAGTAAATTACTGCGTAGAAGCCAACCTAGTGCATTCGTAATTGTGTCAGGCATGTGCATAACCAATCAACGGTGTGAACGCTGCCTAACGCCAGGGGCAAGTGACACGTGTTACAGACTCACTGGTGTTGTGACCTGCTTCAAATGAAAACCTCTTTACTGCAACCTATTACGGTTTCTCAATGTACCTTGGTTCTGGTTTGTAATTAAGACAAAGGGGCATGGACAGGAAATGAAGCCATTTGTTGAAGGAAATAAAAAGTTTAACCCCTATTGTAACTACCAAATAATGCAACAGTTTAATTACGCGATTACTTGGGATTGTCCAACTAGTTCCAAAACCAACTCTCTAGTTGGTTCCGTACTAGGACTCCTCCAATCATAAGCAGACGCGGCAGCGGTATCGCGATCAAATTGTGCTAGCAAACTATTCTATTAACTACCCAGTATAGGTTCCTAATTTTTGCCTTCATAAGGAATCAAAAACACTTAACTGGAATGTTTGGAGATAAAACAAATAATGCAATGAAAATTTCAATTCTCAGACAGGAATCAAACTAATCCACCGAGATTCCGCACCTACTTGGTACATTTAAACATCCTATACCATTTCGAAATTAAAGTTCACACTCTCAAAATAGAAACGTCTTCATAATTAAGTTACCAAGACCCTCACACACAGCACATATCTCCCATCTATCTACAAATATGAACACAAAGTAACTTACGCGAGTAACCCTCGCCGAGCACAATCAGGGCCGGAGCGACCCCGTACACGCCGAGCGGCTCCAACTCGATCACATCCATGATCTGTAACAAGATAGAAGCATTTCAATGTGTGTTTTAACTTCATAATAAATTGGGAAGGGAAGTAACTAAACCCCGCATTCGTTGATAGTAAAGTCTATATTAGGTTATTATGTATGAGGTTATTATGTTTAAGGATAAAATGTTTGATTCAAATACCGGTTGAGGGTAAGTCCTACTCTGGATAGTGAGGGTTACATATAAATACGCCATCCAATTTTTGACCGTTACAACTAATGTATCATGAGATTTCATCTGTTTTCCTCTGAAAGAATATTACTTTAGGAGCTTTACTAAAAAGGTTCTGTTTTTAGCCTTTGTGTACGGGAGCATGTAAAAAAATCATTGAAAACCTATTATAAGTATGTATATGTTTCAATATAATTCGAATAGATGCTAGCCTTGACTATGTAGAACCACTATTTGAGATACTCTACAAATAAAATTCTTGTATTAATTTCTGAAAAAATAATTGCATCTATTTCCTTTTCAAGTCAAACCTATAATCACGTTTTTATCAAACCATCTATAATGTTCAATTAAAATGTAAATGTCATCGGACTACCATCAACTTTATCCAACGCCTTTCAAACTTATCGGACTACCACTAAAACCGACCCATGAATAAAACATGTGCTGCCATCTGTTATTTAAACAGGCGACGTCTTCGGAGTTTTAATATTACATTACTGTTTTAATATAGAATAATTATGGTAATTCAAAACGTAGCAAGCAATGGGAATGTAACTGATTGCATGTTTGAATTGTACGCTAAATTGTTGATGTGGTTTGTGTAATGTTTGTCTTAGTTCAAACACTTAGCACAATGTCGGTCATGGCCTGAAAATCAAATAGTTTTTGAATCTACTATTGTGAACTAAGTGGAATCGGTAAGAGGGGTCTTATATAGTGTTACATTGATCAGTGTTCTGTCAAGAGAATTGCGGAAAACCGTGGTAAACTAACTAGTAAAGAACAATACCTACACATGGTTGTATTCATAGGAATTAGGCACAAATAAACCAGTAACGTGGTACAGTTATGAGCAAAACAAATTGATTGAAGCCAAACAAACACAGGAGCAAAGTTAAACTCAAAACGTTCCCAAATCCTCTTATCTCCATATTAACAAAAGGACTAAAGCTAAAAAGCATCCAACGTTCAGTACCGATGCAATTTGCGAGTAGGCGGAGCGTCCCACAGATTCCGTTCGCGTACCAAACAAATCCGATAACACGTCACGCTGAAACTTGCAGACTCAATTTCTGGAACACGATTACTTCGCGATGGGAACAAGAGTTGAATCTCAAACCTGACTGGGATCGTTGAGTTGCTTTTTAAGTGTGAATGGTGTTTTTGAAATGTATTTAGGAATTTTTGAGTTTACTCTTGAAGAGCACTTAGGGTACTCCAACACCTTGGAAACTTAGTTATAGCAAGCTTTACTTAACAAGCTAAAAGAATATTCAATTTAGCGAAAATCGGAAGAAAAAGCCAATGGTTATAAATGGTTACTAAACACCAATATTAAAAATTGGTAGAAAACTAGCCTCCATGGTGGTCAAATCATCAGTTGTCTTCAGTCATAGTATCTTTCATCATAAATCAAGTAATAATAATAATATTTCTATTATGAATTTATTTAATGCATAGCCATAAAGGGAAACATTAAAATAATACCAAGAGATACCTTTAGTTAAATACCTATGAAATCGCAGAACTTAAATCGGCAAGCAATTGTTATTAGAGCCGAACATAGGAAGCGAGGATTCACAATTAAAAACTTGCAGACTTAATTCCAGGAACCAAATTACTTTCCGATGGAAAATAGAATTAATCTAGGGTACCTGACTAAAATCCTGAAGTGAGTACTAATGCGGAACAGCGTTAGACTGAAATTATTGTAGAATTGTGAAGTAATATGCATTGCGAGTATTATAATAGACATTCAGAAAAACCATGGCTTATTCTGCTTTTTTTTTTAAACTGCTGAAGTACTTAGAATTTATGGCTTATATCGCTGGAGGTTTCACAAACATTCTAGTCACTTGCATAAACACCCAGACAGAATAAGCGTGGATCACACAAATGCGTTTCCTTTGCGGGTATCGGTGTAATCAATATTTAGCTCCTGTTTTAAATTAAATGAATTATGAAGCTATTGTGAGAAATTAGTACATTAACCAAGTTAGAACAGGCTTAATTCAAGACTTTGATTAGATACCATGGATATGAAAGCAACATCGGAACGAATGATCCAATTTTTCGAAACTAAAGTAATGCTCGTTTAGTTACAGGTGCAGCAAGTAAAAAATATATGGAAATGGAAGAGAAAGAAAAAAAGAGAATAAAGGTACTGTGTTAAGTGGTGAATAATGACAAGTGCTACTGATTTTAATTAAGTTATCAGTATAGAGTTAAATATTTACAAGTTAAAAAACAAAAAATTATTAAATTAAATTAAAGCATCAAAAAATTCATCGGCGTCGCTGCCGGCTGGGAGTGTGCCCAAAAGGCTGGCAGCATTGCCACGTTGAATGGCAATGCTAATCCTCTGAGCGAGTAAAAGCCAGCCTTTGGGTCACGAGAAGTGTCAACGAGACGCTTTGCTAGGTCTTTAAAAAGCGTTTTGGCACTCGGCCCCCACGGCCCAAAGGTTTCAACCCCAAACGGCTCAAAGAAGTAACTACCAACTAGATTACCATATTTGCGCCGTTTGAGGTTTTCAGCAGCCGCGGCAGCAGAGCCAGCGCAGCTCGAAGAACCGGGAAGGTGAGATGGCGCAAGAGTATCGACACAAGTGGCGTCCCACACTAAAGGCCTACCCATCTTCCAAGGGATCAAAGACATTCCGTCCGGTCGCTTGCCATCATCGCGTACCAAACCATTAGGTTCTAATACAGCAGGTACGCCGACGGCAACAAGAGCTCGACGGATAATGTCATTAATATTCGCGTGACGAGCCATGCGACCTGCACTACGGCTGCATGATAGACCGTGGTGTCCGAGCTGTTGACTACTTCACCACAGTGGCAGCGATGCGGAGAACAAGATGAAGCACCTAGTCTTAAGGCAGCAGCGAGACGGAAAGTTGTGTCGTCGAACAAGGTGCCTATATTCGACGACGGTAGTGCGTAAAGCCAAAGACCTGACTCCCACTCACTCACAGCCAGGAGGCGCGCCCGCTCCGCAGGACTGGCAGAAGTAGAAATCAGATGTTCCTGAATACTCTGCAAAGCGGCTCGTCCCACAGCTTTTGAGATGATGGGCAACCAGGTAAATTTGCACATGGGCAGGCGAGTCTCCAGGCATCCACAGCCTCGGAGAAGCACGGCACTTCAAAATCAACCAGTATTGGAGCTAGAATTTTCCTGGTTAATTTATCAGTGCCGTGGACCGAGGATAGGTACGCTGGTAAACTAGTACTTGAAATTTTGCAGATACCGAGCCCTCCCATCCGAATGGGGAGCGTGGCTTGGGACCAAGCCCGGTCATCCATGGATATGTTTAAAATCATACAAAGAGTGTGTTTAATAATTTCGTCCATTTGGTCTAACAGATTAGGGTACTTCCATACAGACGCACGGAGGTAGTAAGTCAATTTAGGACCGAAACAGCAAAAACGAATCAGTGTAATGGCCGAATGCATATAATTTGGAGTAGACTATTTGAAATATTTTTGAAATTTTGTATTTTTCGTTAAGAAAATTTTGGAATGAATCATCATAGATTGGAGACCCAAGGAGGCGGAAGAAATTTCATCGACGATTTTAATAGAGGGAGCTATGGCATTAAATTTTGAAAGTGTCTGTTGTCTGTCTGTACCATCACAAAGAAAATTTCGCATTTGGATATATTGAGGTCAAGGCCAATGGAATTAAATTTATTTTTTTTAAAAGGAAGTCATTTAAAACTGTATCTACATCACCTCCTAGGGTCCCACCATCCAGATACCAAACATTAAATTTGGAATTTAGCTAATAAATTAAGTTATTACCTGTGTTGTACTAGCCTGACGATTTTGTACACAAGGTCGGTAGTTCGAAGACTACGCAATTTTTAAAATGGAAGAAAATCATCGACTTGACACTGACCTGGATTCTACATATTTAAATCACAATTTGCCAAAAAATCCTGTCAAGTGCAAGACGGACTCGCGACACTGAGTATTTCGAACAAATTAGCTCAAGATAACAAATTGATCGGGTGACTAGTAAATTTGTGGGTACCCACTCTCAATTTTTTTTTCACATACCAGCAAATTCATAATTCATCGATCTTTCTTTTTTTTAATTGTGGTTATTGTGGCAATAGAAATACATCATCTGTGAAAAAAAACTGTCCAGCTAAAAATAATTTTCAGATACAGCCTGCCCCTGGTGACGGATGAACGGACTGACAAAAGGACGAAGACGAAGAGATATCGGTATATCAGTAATAGAAACTTAAAAATACAAGTTCCATAACATCATATCAGAAGACTATCAAAATACGTAAAAGCAAAATAACAATAAACAATAACCAAGAAGGAAAGTGTTTGCACCACGAAACACAATATTTTATCAGTAAGCTGTAAATATTCACGCATTGTAAAAATCAACTGAGCAAAACAGCGTTCGTAACTCGCGGGTGTCACAGTAAAAACCGGAACGTTTACGCACCATTGCAAAATGTTTTAAATCGTTCATTCTGGTGCTTGTTCACCTGGTTTTTATAAATCACTAGCTGTTGCCCGCGACTTCGTCCCCGTAGGTAGAAGATAATAATATAAGTTATGATTTAAGCCTACCCTGTTTTTTCACATTTTCCATTGTATCATCGCTCCTATTAGTCGCAGCGTGATGGTTTATAGCCTAAAGCCTTCCTCGATGAATGGTCTATTCAACACAATAATATTTTTTTAATTTGGACCAGTAGTTCCTGAGATTAAAACAAACAAACAAATTCTTCAGCTTTATATAGTAGTATAGAAGTATAGATTTATGCATGTATCACCTTTATATCTTAAAGGGTTGAGAATTGAGTATAAATTTATTAAAGGACACAGTTGGTTTTGGTACAAATAATTCCTGAAGTTTGTTCATTTTATAATTTAGATTTGAATAAAAATTCAATGATTTTTTTTCCGTGTCACGATGACAATAATCGTTTTAATTTAGAATATTTGTGCAAATATGGTAAATAACGGTACAGATCGAAACATGATACGGATTTTGAAATGAAGGGCTTGTTTTAGCTTGTGTTCGTGTAAAACTACAAAAGCACCATATTTTTAACATGCGTCACACTCATGCATAAATTAACATGTTATTAATACCTTCGATCCGCAAAATGTTTTAAAGCACCCAATATACGCTGGCCTCCAGCGGACCCTTTTAAATGAAATAACAAGAAAAAACATCCCAGTTATTTGCAGCGGTTGACAATAACGGTTTAGTGAGCCAAATACCGTTTTTTCGACAGTCCCCCCCCCTCTCCCTTTACGAGCATCGGTATTATTGAATTTCGCGAATGTAACGCAAAAAGCCGATATCATGTAATCGCCAAAGGGCTGAATTGTGATTTTGAGGGCACTTGCCGCAGATCCTTTTGGGAATTTTTATCTCTTTGTTTATTTTAGTGTTTTCGGTCTCCTTTTACATGCTGTTAAGACTTGTTTTGGATTTTGAGTAGGAGATATTGGGTGAGACGGTTTGTTTTGGCCCATTATAAGCCTTTTGTTTTGAAAAGCTAATTATGGCAACAAAATATATTTCGGTTATCGTCGTGCTTTTATCGATCTCTGACCAGCCAAACATAGGCAGCAAAAATAAATGCATCTGTATTTTAGGAAATAACGAAACAAACCCAACTATCTCCACCACAAAAATAGAACCCCACAAAAGTAAAACCCAAAACAAAAATTACAAAACCTAACACCCGAAATCTCCACGTAAAATTGAATTAAATTTCCACCAGGTTCGGGTACATCCAGACCGCGGCGTCTTGCCTGAACCCAGTAAACGTTACCGTTAGCCAACCATTCGCCACAAATTGTTCGTATAACTTATTTACGTTGGTGCTTGCACCTGTCTTGCTTTCTATTGGGGTGATTTTCGTTATTGTGCCACTGTTTGTTTGCCAGCAATGTTTGCTAGTAATGTAGTTGAGTGCAAGATTTTTCTGTACTGTGTTTTGTTAGTTGGTTTGATTAAGATGTGTAGGAGGGTTACTTTATACTTCTGAAAAGTGGACTATTTATTAATCAATGGTAGATTATAATTTTTTCAAAGTAGGTATAGAATAATTTAAATAATGAATATTTATTAAATGATGTAACGGTTTACTCACGCGTATTTATCGGGGTAGCCCGGCGAGCTCGCGATCCCGCCGCGTCTGCTCATGATTAAGGACTCCGGTTGGGTCCGAAACTAGTCGGGCTACCCCGATAAATACGCGAGAGTAAACCGTTGCATCATTTAATAATATTCATTATTTAAATTATTCTACACCTACTTTGAAAAAATTATAATCTACCGTTGATTAATAAATAGTCCACTTTTCAGAAGTATAAAGTAATACGTGCGAAGTACTGGCAAACCGCCTTAGTATCGCTGTTTGCATTCAATTGGCGAATAATAAAGCATATTTTATCCACCAAGAGTTAACAAAAATAGTTTCTAATCCCAAACATCGATTTGGGTTGGTGCGTAGCGAAGGACCAAAAAAACCTGTACAATAGGACCAATATTGGTTGTCACTTCAAAACTAAACGATGATTGATATCGCTCGGTTTATAGACCATGATTTACCTTCCTCTCGAAAACCTATTACCATGTGAATAGAGGTGCGATAAAAATTGTAGGCCTCCTCTAGTATCTGTCATAGTGCCTCTCAAATGAACTCACGTTGTATGCAGTATTTCCCATTCCACTGAATATAGACTCAATTTTTGAAAAAAATATTACTCTTCATCAATCAAATAAAAAACTTTTTCAAATTATAACTCAAAGATATACACACGTTTGTCTGAATTTTTTTATAGTACGTCAAGATAGATTTTATATCCCACTAATTCCCACTCTCCCATCCCACTAATCCAATCCCATCCCATCCCACTAATCCCAGCCCACTATCCCACTTCCCACTAATATTAAAAAGGCGAAAATTTGTGAGTGTGCGTGTATGTTTGTTACTTCTTCACGTCAAAACGGCTGAACTGATTTTAATGAAATTTGGTACGGAGTTAGCTGACACTCTGGATTAACACAAAGACCACTTTTACTACGGGAAAAGTCCTATTCCTATGGCCAAATCGATGAAAATGAATTAGGGAACTTTCTACATATTTTTTTCAGACACATATTTTACTGTAGATGCATCTCCAGTAAGTACCATGAAAGTATATGAAAGTGGTACCAGCAGAGCAGGTAGCAGTATTAAATTAGGGTGTAGTACAGTATAGCAGGTAGTAGTAGTACATGAGGTGGTACCAATGTTTTACAGAGCGACTGCTTATCTAACCTCCACAACCCAATTACCTGGGCGATACACGAACACGATACCCCTTAGATAAACTGGTTGTCAGACTTTCAAGCTTCTGTAACGACTGAAAAGATGGTAAGTACTTGCGGTTGGATGGTAAGTACTTGGTGTTAGATGGTAAGTACTTGCGGTTAGATGGTAAGTACTTGGTGTTAGATGGTAAGTACTTGGTGTTAGATGGTAAGTACTTGGTTTTAGATGGTAAGTACTTGGTGTGGGATGGTAAGTACTTGGTGTTAGATGGTAAGTACTTGGTGTTTGATGGTAAGGACTTGGTGTTGGATGGTAAGTACTTGGTGTTGGATGGTAAGTACTTGGTGTTAGATGGTAAGGACTTGGTGTTGGATGGTAAGTATTGGTGTTGGATGGTAAAGTACTTGGTGTTAGATGGTAAGGACTTGGTGTTGGATGGTAAGTACTTGGTGTCGGATGGTAAGTACTTGCTGTTAGATGGTAAGTACTTTGTGTTTGATGGTAAGTACCTGGTGTTGGATGGTAAGCATTTTGTGTTGGATGGTAAGTACTTGGTGTTGGATGGTAATTACTTCCAGTTTTTTTCAGGCACATAATATTTAACTGTAGCTGCATCTACAGTAAGTACCATGACAGTATATGAAGGTGGTACCAGCAGAGCAGGTAGCAGTATTAAATGAGTGTGTAGTACAGTATAGCAGTTAGTACATGAGGTGGTACCATTATTCATTTCACTCTCTATTTCATTGTTAGATAGTTTATTCATTGAGGAAGCTATAAAATCTATAATAACACCATAATTAATAGGAGCCGAGCAGTGATAAAAAAATCCTAACTTATATCTACTATCCACGCGAACGAAGTCGCGGGTAACAGCTAGTAAAAAATGAATTCGAAATTCAATGACAATCAATATCTCCAAACTTTAATTTACGTGTAACTAAGCCGTAATTACATAAACAAACGAACTCATTTTGCATCCGGAAAACAGATCATATTCAATTGAAATACTGTTGCAATAAAACCTTAATCAGTATAAACAACATCTATAACTCCGTACCAAAATTTAATACTCCTTATACCCTTTGTAAACATTGTAAACGATACAATAAAATGAAATTAAACAAGCGAGCTAATTCCATTAGTCAAGTTCCCCTAAGTTCGGGCTGCTTGTAACTTAATTCGTTAGCATCAATCACAATGCAAGTGTACAGAATGCTATTACATGAGACCGGTTCCTTGAGCGCAGATATTTGTTCACTTGTCTCTCGAGCGAGGCTCTGCCATGAAATAGGTTTTGTATTAGTTTCAATGGAGAGTTAAGTTTTTAAAATTAATGGGTGGGGAAAAAGACTGTGAGGTTTGTTTGTCGCTGGGGAAAATAAATGGGTATTTTTTTTAAATTTAAAGTTTTGGTAAGTGAACGCTGCTTGAAATATGATTTTGCTGAGGATTTATCCTTTTAGTATATAGTTATATTTAGAAAGGGAGTAAGTCATACCAGCAAACACATCGGAGCATTTGAAAATAAATGATTATCAACCTCTCCGTTCTGAAAAAATAGTTTTGAACTATTCAGCTTATAAATGTACAGTTATTAACGCTCAACTTTAAACTATGTTCTGTAATTTTGGTGAGTAGACATCCCAAAACAATTCGAAATAGATCGATGGTAACATAGTGTATTAAACGGAGGCCCGTGCCAGTGGTCGAGTGGGCATAGCGATTTGTAATCCCGCCATTAGTGGAATGTATCGTGTGTGGCGGCGGCAGGCCTGCGGACAGAGGCACGGTGCACATGCGCCAGATACACTGACAAACCAGACTGGTTTGTGGATACAGATTATAATAGACGGGTTTTATAGGTTCAGAGGAATCGTTATTAGTTTGGTCATCAGGATTTAGCTGAAAGTATAGACAAGCGATCGCATTCAAGAAATGTTAACTTAATTCTAATATTTATTTTTCGATGAACTGAATCCATACCACAAAAAAGGATGTAAAAAGAAAAAAAAAACAAAAAAGGAATATCTAGGAGCCCCTTTGCCTTGCAGTGGAACAGTAACGGCTAAACAAAAAAAAGTTTTTCAGTAGAAAGGTGTCCATGAGCTTAAGCTTTGATAACATTCCTGGACCAGGGTGTATCAAACAGATAACTTCTTTAACTAAATGTTAGCTAACTCATACATTAATGACGTTTATCCAAACAATAGCTGTTAGAAAACTTGTTCTTAACTAGCAATCACCCTTCAAGGCTATTGCAACATCTTGTATAGACCGGCTAGCACAAACAGCCGAAACCCGATATAGACCGCATGACAATACGTAGACCGGAGAACATTGCTTGACTGTAATCAAGCATCAAATTCTGCACCCCTAGGCACACACAATACAAAACATTAGGAAACACGAGCGGTCAGCTCCTCGGCCTGCAACACCGACGTGTAACGAGAGGCCAGAATAAAGAAGGGAGGGGACACAGCCGGGACAATTAGGATCGCAATTAGAGGACAGTATGTTCCAGATTACGACCGCACACTCCACAGAGATTCACATTCCGGTGTCGGAATAACAAAGCTTGCCAAACTAACTATTAAGACGTTCAGAACTCGGGCCTCGCTTTATGGCCGCTCAAATTGCACTGTATTTTTGGTGTTGAAATTGCCCCGTCGTAATCTAGCATTCGCCGAGATTTTGCACAGCTAAATTTCGAGAGCGCTTTGTCAGTGGCTTTTTCAAGCGGTTAGATGAACGAATGATTTTAATATAGGGAAGTAGTGGGTTCCTCCATACGTAGGAGCTTGCAGCGGACTGATGCGGGCTGCAATATTTTTAAATTTGTTTCAACTGAGACGGACATAGCCATGAATATGCGAATTGAATTATCGTGCGGGTATGCAAATCACAAGATTTGTATTTCGTTTTAAACAAAATGTATGTTTTTGAATTAGGTTTGCGGAAGTTTTTATTTTTGCTCTCTTGTGTATTGTAGTTTGTAATTGCAATTGTTCTGTGGAAAACTGTTTTTGTGTTATAGTATGCAATACAGCCCAATTTGAATATAATAAGAAATTCATTTCTAAAAAGGAGAACTATTTATTTTTATTTTATTTTATATACGTACCATAAATTGGAATTTGATAGAGATACTGTGAAATCCCAATTTTAATGCTCTCGAAGTAGTAACAGTATTCAACTCTTAAGTTAAAAGTGCCTTGGCCTAGTGCGACCCGTTCGAACGTCCGGCACCATCGCCTGTACCACGATAATCTTGTATACAATCTTTTTTCCGTAAAAATAAATAATTACATGGCAAAACAACTATCGTTTGCTACCGAAATATCCTAAACTAACGATTCCAGTGTTCGAACGATTCAGTTAAAAAATTCATTCCAAATTTATGGTGGAATAATATTCCAAAGCCATTCTAGCTCCTCTCTAAATAAATAAAAAAATCACCATAGTCTGATAAACCAGTCAAACCCTCCTGTTATGTTACATAGATCTGTTAAGACAGTCTAACATCGCGCATTCTACTAAATACTTACGTCAAAGTATACTTTCTATCAACCCTACGTCCACTTCTATCAAGTCATGAAAAATTAATGTAAATAAGCTATGCTCGTAGTATATAGTATACAGTATTCGTTTATACCCCTTTTGTGCGGCGCTCTGTCCGGCTGCATCTGCTTTTTATGTAAAACCGAATGGGTATTTGTCAAGGTAATTTGAATTTACTCGCACGCGGCGGCCCTTTGAAATGCATGCTTTAAAATATACTAGTTTTTACAGAGAATGTTTCAAACAAATGGAAATGTATACGGCATTTGATTAAAATGTGGCGAATGTGTTTTTTTTCGGGCATTTGCGTATTTTTATACAGTTTCGTAGAATGGAGTTGATGATGTTTGTATTTCATTGATATTTTAAGTTGGCTAGTTAAAAATACGCTGCCATTTATCAACATTGCAAGAGCAAATAAAGAAATTGATTTTATTTATTTTCACTGAGCCACTTAGAATTTTGGATGATACTTTTCTGCTACCAAGTGAGAAATTAGATAGCAAAAATTTTACAATTATCCGCTTTAAATTTCTGCCTTTTAAAGACAGTTTACACCTCTGAGGTACTATCTTAAAACTTAATACACATTTGCAATTTTAAACTTCATTAACATAACGAGCAACTTTAATATTCCCGAAGAAAACATTCCACCTCATACACGTAAAGAATGCCTTATTAAATCTTAATAAGGCACATTAATTAATGCGATGCTAGAGCAGTATTACTTACAGTCTTCCATGATACATAGTACAGTTAACGACAAAATTCGGACAAATTACGTTTTCAAAACTAATTTTGTAAAAACTTTGGAAAATAATGAATAGCTATTAGAATTATTATAGGTAAAAATACCTCAATACTAATCTATACTAATATATAAAGCTGAAGAGTTTGTTTGTATTGAAAAATTATTTTTGTGTTGAATAGACCATTCATCGAGGAAGGCTTTAGGCTATAAACCATCACGCTGCGACTAATAGGAGCGAACATACTAAGGAAAATGTGAAAAAATAGGGCAAGTATAAATCATAACTTATATCTTCTACCCACGGGGACGAAGTCGCGTGCAACAGTTAGTTCATAATATAGTATCAGCCTATTTACGTCTCACTGCTGGGCACAGGCTTCTTCCCGTGTAGGCAAGTGTTGAACCTTGATCACCACGCTACCTCATTGCGGTTTTGCGATATTATATTCCAATTTTTGGAATCAAGTGTTCTTCACGATACTGCACCATTTGCCGGTTTCTTAGAAAAATTAAGAAAGTACATAATAATTTTGAAAAAGTACTCACATTGGTACTTTCCTGCTTTTGGAACCTACACCTCGTGCAGAAAAATCCATGCATAGGAAAGAAGGACCGCCATGATCAAACACCAATTCATGTCACTAAGAAAGGTAAATTTCAAATCGACAAGTTTGTTTTAGCCGACTTTAGTTTCTGACTGTACACAGCACTAGGGGTTTGCTTCAGGAGCCGAAGACAAACACGTCACGTCATCGCTCATCGTCAGTGACATTGTTGTACAGTACAATAGATTGCAAACCGAACTAGTTGATTATATCAATAGCATGTTATGTGCATTAAAGTTGGTAATGATTCTAATTGTTTAAATTAAACGAAACGTGACTTAAAGCTTTTGATTTGAATATGTGTTAAGCCTTCATTAATATTTCTAGGATTCGAGCTTGCCATACATTGAACAAGAAAGAAAGAAACATTTATTTGTAACAATTAAATTCCTTGGTATGATTAGTTAGATCTAGCCCATGGTTATAAGGGATATACCTATAGCTTAATAGACAGAGTCGAAGTTTCATTCAAATTTATTTCTTGCAAAAACTGATCCCAATATAGCCCGGGGAAACTTAAATGCAAAGCAGAAAAAAGTAACCAACAGGAAAAACAAAACAAAACTGCTGCTTATTATTATTAATGTTCCCAACAGCAAAAACGCACCTACTTCCATTTAAGCTCAGATATAAAGAACTAAAAGAACTACTAGTAAATCCTCTTTTCCAATAATACCTGAAAGTTTAATCATGCGTCTGTCCGTCAGCGAAGCGGAGCCTAGATTCCATGTTTTTTTTTCAACATACGGATTTCCGCGTGAGTTAAAATCTGCGCCATTTAAAACGTTGCAAGAATTCTTGCCGTAGCCACGCGTTATTCGAGGTTTTCGGTTTATTGTACTTTTTTGAGGTGCTTAAATATTTTATCTGTGGTCGTTTTGTTTCTTGCTTAATAAATACAACAGTTTTTTTCAAAGAAGATAATCTGACATAAGTGATAATACGAGTAAGCTTAAGCTAAAGTAAGTTAGGATTTATAAATTAATCAAGAATTAGAACAGATCAGGCATTGTTTTCTTCTGCATAACCCCTAATTTTTAGGGTTCCGTATAAAAAGGGTGAATACTGAACCTGCAGATGTTTGTCGGTCACCTGGCTGTATCTCAAACACCATTATAGATAAACAGTTGATTTTATACTCATACAGATTTGCCTTTTTCAAAGTCCATCTGAAACAAAGGTTGAGTGATATCTTTTTCCACATTAAATTTCGCATTTAAAATATCTTATTTTTACAGTCAGAAGCAGACTATCGACTCGGAAAGCTACCCAGTACCCAGCGATATTGAGTTTTTAATCCGAATAGTAAACAGCTTTGGAAGCGTGAATGCATGAAGTATAAATCTATGGTACTACCCATTGGAGGGATCCCCTTGAATGGGGAAAAGGGGTAGTTTTATACAGATCCTGGTCTTTTCATTTTAAAACGTCTGTTTATTTCCAGAAATGTCATGAAGAACTCTTAAATAGTTGTTTATTTCAATAATTGTAATTGAGTTCATAATAGGGAGTTTAGTCTCTGAGCTGGCAACCACTGATCACATACTTTGATAGGAACAACAAACCTCCTAAATTGAATCTGCTAAAAGTAAAGTAAAAAAGTATGTTTTTCTCTTCTCCTAAATAAGCGTCGTCGTTGATTGCGCTCTACGTTTGAAAAATGATGAATTTCATATCTGGTCATGACAGCAAACTTCTGTGGAAAATAATATTGTTTCCTTTAACATGCCTATGCCAACAGAACTAACTAATATATCAAAATTAATCACTGTCCGATACCTGTGGGAACAGTTAAGAAAAAGAGAGAGAAAACGTTTCTAGTAAAACCATTACCGTTATTAAAGCGAGACGGCGCATTATACAGGTAAATCGAGGTGAATAGAGGCATTTTCGAAATAAACACAGTTCTCATATAATGATTCTCAAGCGCTTAATAGAATAATTATGTATAAGCATTTTGATGTAGGCAAACGCATGCGTCCTCTCCAATGCGATACGATTCTGAAATGTATTCTTTCACCCTTTGTGAAGCTCCCATTCCTCGAATATTTGCTAAGCCCTGACTCTGCTGTCCACTCCTTCCAAGCTATCTCCTGACACGCAACCTCTCGCTAGTTTACATCCATATCCCAACACAAACGGTTGACTATCAAAATCCAATTTAAGTTTTATTCTAGCTTAACAGAACGAACCTGCACCTTGTGTATAAAAACTCATACATATATCCGCAAGGCCCTGAAAGAAACCTCTATGATTCTTTTATTTTTCATTTCCAGAAATTACAAACAGCAATAATAGTTGAACTGTTGAACTTAGATTAAAACTCAAGATACATGGTTGTAAACTAAAATTCTAGCAATAAGTAACATGAAAACTATCTGACGAAACAAAAGTCATAAATTTTTGCCGCCAATAGTACGACTTTCGAGCTAGTGTCAATTGTTTTGTTCGGTAGGTAAGGAGATAGGGTTGGCAGAGTAGACGTAAGCAGCTAATTATAAATATCCAGGATATCAAAAAAAAATGAGAATATTCTCGTATCTAAATTCGGACACAAATAAAAAATATGTTAAAATCCTGCGACGCCATAACAACCAATTCTAAGAAATGTTTCATTTTATTAATCAGGATATTTCGATTGTTATAAATAATTACATTTGTTAAGGTACTTAAAAATGGTAAAAATCCTGATTCAAGAGAAACTAAATCTTGTTCTGAAGTTAGTTACAAATACATATTATTTATATAAAAGTGTGTCAATGTCATAATGCACAAACAGTGGGAGAAACCTCACAAGTTTCCGTCTTTTATAGCTTTAACTGAATTATAGCTACTCCAGATTTGTTTAGCTGTTAGTCTTCCATATTGTATTAAATAAATAAATAAATAAGTAAGATTTACAAAAATCTGACAGCTTATTTAATGCAGTAATTCCAGTATAAAATATTGAGTCTTCAATCTTGTTTTAAAAAAGTCTACAACTAAATATACTTTCAATATAGTATATAAATTATGTTTTATATTTAAATCCAGGTTTATGTATGTGCCAGCCCTGCAGCACCGATTATTACCGCGCCGAAGCGACGGAAACTTGTGAGGTGTGCTCGGTATTCCGCGCAGCTCCCACTGTTTGTGCATTATGACATCGACACACTTTTAGATACTCTTATTTTACTGATTTTATATTTATTTATGTTAGAAAATATAGGTTGAATGTACTTTAGTTGATCTTCTTTAGAGATATATTTCATTTTTTTTATTAATTTTCAGCTATTCACATTTGAGAGTCTGCGGCTACATTTCTTTTTCTTATTATACAAAATTTTGATACATTTAAACAATACGAAACATATTTTTGTTTTAATGAAAGCTATAACTCTCTCGACTTAGTTTGTTTCGACATTTTTCTCAAAATAGTCAAATAAGTAATGTTGACTCCAGCGAGGAAAAAAAATGAAATAGTGATTATGATGAACAAGACGTAAAATGAACAAGAAATTAACTATTTTGATGTAAAGTAAGAAACATTCTAATAAAACCATGGTAATGTTTTTTTATATATATTTCATATTAAAAATAAAGCATTTTAATAAACCTATTCATGTCTATACACAAAAATAACATCCTCAAACTCGAAAACTCAAAAACAATTTACTCAATAAATAAATCAGTCACTCAGTACTAAAATCCAAAACAATTCCCCTCGGCATCCTCCACAGCAGCTCGAAATCGATCGATTAGGAGCCACGTGAGGAGCACTTAATACGTGAGTACGTACTCAGGTTGAGCCCGTCAACACACCGCAACACGTACCTATACCATGTACTGTCTCAGTAAAGCATGTTGGATTTAAGGGGTTATAACGTTATGTGAATTTGTATCATTTAATTTTATCTACGATTAAGTTTACGAAAATTGGTTTAGCTTTTCATATCTAAGGTGACAAATCTAAGTAGGTATTGTTGGTTATTTTTCGTGGATCGTGAAATAATAAATCTTGACCTTCAATCACTTTTTCTATTTATTTCTATTTTCCCTTTTACAAGTACACAATTCCATACAGACATTTTTTTTAACCACCGGATGACAGTGTTACCATAAACTCAACTAAGTTCCACTCTTAAATTATAGATTAAATTAAGACTGTTTGGAGATTGGAACATTGCCTTTTGGACTTTTCTCAACACTCTCCCTCAATGTTACAATCTTCCAAACCCAACAAAGTAACAAACTTCCTAAATAAATTAATAGATAGAGGCTTAGTCATTAAATCTGCTAACTGATTATTTGTAGAAATATAAACCACCTTTATAAGTCCCTGTTCTACCTTTTCCTTAATAAAATTATATTTTATATCTATATGTTTGAGACGTTTCTGATCAGGATTATTAACAGTCTTTAAAGTACTCTGATTATCTTCGAAAATAGTTACATGTTCCAAGTTAACATTTACATCTTTAAGTAGTTTGATTAACCAACAAGCCTCTACAGAACTTTCACACAAAGCTACTAACTCAGCCTCAGTAGTACTTAATGTCACAATATTTTGTTTTTTAGACTTCCAAGAAATAGTATTACCATAAAGTTTAAAAACATATCCACTAGTGGATTTTCTATCTACACTTCTAGCAAAATCAGAATCAGCATATCCTACTAAAGTATTATTAATATTACAATTGTTATAAACCAACTGATAATTAACTGTTTGTTTTATGTATCTAAGAACTCGCTTTAAAGCTTTTACAAGTTTTACACTAGGCTTTCCTTGAAATCTGCTTAAGTACGAAACTGCTGTAGCTAGGTCTGGTCTAGTACTAACCATACAATACATTAAAGATCCTATGAGCGATCTACAATAGTTTTCCAATGTCATATCTATATCAGTGTTTAAGTCTAGTTGTAAATTAGGATCCATAGGTGTGTCCATGCCCTTACAATCTTGCATACCATATTTCTTTAACACAGTTTGTAAATACTTAGTTTGATTAAGATAGATCTGTCCATTTTGTTTTAATATAGAAATTCCCAAATAAGTTAATTTATTATGTCCCATATCTTTCATTCTAAATTTTTTAGACAAATATATTTTTAGTTTTTCTATTTCTTTAGTATTTGACCCAAAAATTAACAAATCGTCAACATAAATTAATAAGTATATATCTTTCTTAAAATACAAACAATAATCATTTTTAGATCTCTCAAAACCATAAGTAGTTATAACCTCGTTAAATTTTTCATACCAATATTTGGGAGATTTCTTTAATCCGTATAATGACTTATTAAGTTTTAATACATGACCATTTGGTATATTCAATCCCTGAGGGGGTTTTAAGTATACATCTTCATCTATCCTACCATAAAGAAAAGCTCCTTTAACGTCCATTTGATGAATATTATAGTCTCTGTGTGCTGCTACAGACAGCAACACTCTTAATGTTTGCAGTTTCAATACTGGTGAGTAAATATCTTCTAATCTTTCTGTTTGCTGAAATCCTCTTACAACCAACCTTGCTTTATATATTTCCTTGTCTCCAATTTCTTTTCTAGTGAATATCCATTTGCTATCTATTAATTTCTTATTCTCTGGTTTAGGTGCTAATTTCCATGTTTCACTTTCTTGTAGAACTTTCATTTCTTCTGATATAGCATCTTCCCATTGCTGTTTATCTTCTCTGTTCTTTATCTCTTCAAAACATTGTGGTGTATCAGAATGAATTGTGAGCAAAGCATATAATAGATCTCCTGTATCTTCATCATCATCTAACTGGTAATCTGTATGCCATTTAGGTTTTTTAGTATTTCGTCTAGGTCTCTCCCTGTTTGTTAGCTCCTTTTCAACCTGACTATCTTCTATTTCTTGCGCTGCATCTTCATAAACTTCTGTGTTTTCTTCTCTGCATAACTCTTCATTCTGCCTATCTTCTGTCTTTTTCTCTGTCATTCTTTTATTCTCTTCCTTTTCTGGTGATTTTCTTCTTTCTTCAGATTCTTTGTCTTTTTCTTGTGCGTCTTGGTGAGGTAGATAAATTCTTGGTACATATTTTTCTTTAGGTTTTTCATCAAATATTACATTTCTTGCATGCACTGTTTTTTGTGTTTCAGGATCAAATAGTATATAACCTGCTGAAGCATATCCAATCATTATCATTTTACGTGCCGTGTTATCAAGCTTCTGTCTGTGCTCTTTAGGTACATAATTATATGCTAAGCTTCCAAATACTCTCATGTTTGACACATTTGGTTTTCTTCCTTCCCAGAGTTCACTTGCAGTATGGTGCCTGCCTGCTGATGGACTTCGGTTACTGACATATGCGGAGTACAATACAGCATCTCCCCAAAACTCTTTCCTAATGTCGAATCTAATAAAATTGTCCTGGCCTTTTCCATTAACGTTCTATTCATTCTCTCTGCTACCCCATTCATTTCTGGATTATATGGAACCGTGTACTCTAATTTAATTCCTTTGTAATAACAAAAATCTTGAAATTCTTTAGTTACATATTCCTTACCATTATCTGATCTAAGTTTTAATATATTCCTATTAAAATGGTTCGTAACATAATAATAATATTGTTTAAATTTACTAAAAACTTCACTTTTATTATTTAAGAGGTATATCATTACAAAATGAGTGTAATCATCAATAAAGGTTATAAAATATCGATATCCTTCTCTTGTAGGTGGGGTAATGGCCCACACACATCTGTATGCACTAATTCTAAAGGCCTGGACGCCCTACGACCCTGTCTATTAAATGGTTGTCTTGTCATTTTACCTGTCAAACAATGTTCACACAATGTATCATAATTATTAGTTTTTAAGTCACCTAATCCATCTACCATGTTATTTTGTTTCAACAAACTTAATTTTTTTATTCCTAAATGTCCAAAACGTCTATGCCACAAGTTAACATCATCAATATTCGTGTAGTCACATTCCAGTTTATCTATTAATAATTTGACTGTATAAAGTGAACCTTCTTGATTTCCTATCATGGAAAGATCATTATAGTCATATATTCTAACCTTACCTTTGAAAAATTCTACTCTAAAACCATGGTTTTCCATTTTAGATACTGACAGTAAGTTTTTCTTAAATCAGGAACATAATAAACATTTTTAATAGTAAAATATGATTCTTTTCTACCAACAAAACATTTTACATTAATATTACCTATGCCTTCTGCTTGTAACATAATACCATTTTTAGCTGCTGCAATTATTTTAGGTTTACTTAATTTTATGTAATTTATAAAAAAACTTTTATCATTAGTTAAGTGATCAGAGCAACCTGAATCTACACACCATGTTGTATAGTTACTTTCATTTGTATTCACCTCGCTAATACTCAGCGGTGCACCCTCTTCAAATGTTGACAAGAATGTATGATGGTCCTTTTCATTGTGCTGTCCCTATATTGTCCTCGTCCTTTGCCATGTCCACGTCCTCTGCCATATCCACGTCCTCGTCCTGTGTTTGTTTCTGGTCCTGTTTGACCGCGTCCTGCATTACCTCCTCGGGCTGGTCCGTGATGTCCTCTCCCTCTATTTCGGCATTGAAACTTCTTATGGCCCGGCAAACCACAGTTGTAGCACAGGAAAGTATTGTTGACTGCCGTTGTCTCCTCTAATCTTGTCTTCTTTCTTTTCTCTTCTTCCCCCAGCAATCTTTCTTTGACGAAGTTGACACTAAGATCAGTCATAGTTTCCAAAGTTGTTATCACCACTTCATACGATTTCGGCATACTGAGTAAAATGTAATTCACCTTTTCTTCCTCTGACAGGACGGACCCTCCATTTTTGAGTTGTGTAAACAATTCTTCCATTTGAGTGAAATGTGTCTGTAATTTTTCATTTTCATTATACTTTATTTCCATCAGCTGTCGTCTAATAAATATTTTTGACCTTGTATTTTTCTTCATAAAATTGTCCTCCAGTTTCTGAATCATACCATATGCCGTCTTCTCATTTTTTATGTATTCTATGTGACTGTCTGCGATGGAGCTTACTAAGATGCTTACTGCTTTTGTTTCCTTTTTTATATTTTCTGTTTTGCTGGCAAAATCGTTGGTTTCTATAGCCTCTAAGCATTCCTGCTCTTTTAATATTGTTTTCAGTCTGTATTTCCAGGTATCAAAATTTTCTCCTTCAAATTGCTTTATTCGACCTAACTCGTACTGTCCTGCCGACGCCATTTTGACTATACACGTTGCGCTCGACGATGTCTTTTCCTATAATTGACTGCCGGGGTTTCATAAACAGAGAACTTCCGAGAACCACGCTCTGCTACCACTGTTGGTTATTTTTCGTGGATCGTGAAATAATAAATCTTGACCTTCAATCACTTTTTCTATTTATTTCTATTTTTCCCTTTTACAAGTACACAATTCCATACAGACATTTTTTTAACCACCGGATGACAG